>NW_010339737.1:1137-3234 GCF_000700745.2 Antrostomus carolinensis | reverse complement strand
CCTGTGGCCAGACGCTGGTGTAATTAGCAGCCCCAGCTGCCAGCCAGCTTTGATGAGAAGCCTCAGTCTTTGGTTGATGTGAAATGTATAATTTGGATGATGGAAATAGCCTCTACAAAGCACATGTGGTTGCTGTGTCCCGGTGACCTCTCCCATCTTATGCAGGCTGCTCCGCTTTAAACACGGTTACATCTCCAGCAGCTCCACAAAGGCTTCGGTGCCATCAAACAGATGACACAGCGACAGTAGCCGAGTGAGAGGCAATGTTTGGCCACTACTAAATAAACTGTATTTTTGGCCAGTAGAAGCCTGGGAGTGCTTCTGGCAGGAGGAGGATGAGGTGGAGATGAGAACTCAGGTGTGGAGATCAAAGACGCACAGGTCCCCTGCAAGCCATTGTGGCTGGTGGAGCAGGGAGCTCAGGTCAGGCAGAGGCAGCACAGGCTTCTCAACACAGGTCAACAGTTCAAGGACAACAAGATCTGCAGAGGCTGAAAGTCCCTGCAACTCCTGCTTCTTTCTTCCCAGCACAAACCAAGCTTGCAGGTCTTCTTGTGCTGCTCTGGATAGGGTGTCCTCCAGCAGACATGGCCAAACAGCTCAAGTTGGTATTTCTCTTGCCAAAGGGATCCATGAAAACAGCAGAAAAACCTTCCCTCCCTCCCAAGCACCCTCCTGTATCAACCAGGAGAAAGCCCTTCTACTGGTTCTACTCACCAGCCCTAGCAGGGCATGAAGCCCATGCTCTTGAGTAGGTGGGATCCTGTCCCTTCTGGGTCCATCCCCACTGCAGGAACAAGCTCTCCTTTGAGGAGCCAGGTTGTGGAAAGTACTGTCACCCCTGGAGAAGGTCTCACCTGCCTGGATCGCACCAGATGACAAGCAAAGGAGTCAGGACCAAAAGTTCAGCACGTGTCCAGGCTCACACACCCCCAGCTGCGGTTCTGCCGCCAGCACGTATGAGGTGATGGAGCAGCCACCACCACTGCCACGCTGCTCCATCCTCTGCACATCCCCAAGCTCCTGTCAGCATCCCCACCACACAGGCTGTCAAGGACGTGACAGGTCATGGTTGGTTTGGTTAAGTGGATATGACCCAACAGCACAACTCCCACCAATGCGAGAAGCACAGCCACATGGAAGGAAAGCGACGTTTCAGTAGGGTTAAGCTCCTGCCCTGTCAATCCCACACATTGTCCCCACCTGACACTGGACAACCAGCCCTCAGTCCCCACCACAGGAAGTCCAGCAGTCCACACACCTTGGAAAATTATCTATTTTATCAAATATGCAGAGCAGGGTGGTTCAGAGGACAGATTCAGCAGAGTTTGGTCCTCACAGGTCATCTGACCAAGCCTTCAGATGGTAAGTGCAGTCCAAAGCGATGTTCAACACCTCCCAAGGTCAAGGTAAGCCTGTGGCCCTGAAGGAGGCAAGGGCTGGGCAACCACCTCAGAAACCAAAGCAGGTGTTGGGGGCACTTCCACAACCCGTGGTCTTCCTCAGCATGTGCACAACTCCTGGTCCTGCAGACAGGATCTCTGGTACTCCAGCAACTTTCTCTGGACCCCCAGCAACTGCCCCAAACCAGGAGCCACTCCCACGTGGGCCTGTCCTGCTCCCTCAGGGAAGCTGCACCAGTTTCTCTTGGGAGTGCTGAGGAAACCCCATCTAAGAGCAGAGCGGCACAGGGGGAGACCAAGTTCCCCCCAAACATGCCAAACACCAGTGGGTGGAGATCTGTTAGTCCCATAAGTGACAAATCCTCCTGCAATCCTGCCCTCTCCCATGGCACCCCGCGTTACCCCAGCACTAGGGCTGAGGACGGATGTCCATGAGCCCAGCTGCGGGGCCACCGGAGCAGCCTGAGCCCCAGCTGCGAGGCCAACCTCACGTGTCCAGCCAGCTCACCCTCACCGTCCGCCTGCCCACGCCTTCAGCTCACCCTGGGGCTCCCCACGAGCTCCACGCACAGCCCAGGGATCCCCGGGATGCTGCTGCAGCTGGGGCAGAGCCCTCCCGGGGAGGGGATCAGTGCTCACCACCACTGCTGCTCCCGTGGCTGCACACAGCCGGGGGCCGAGGGGATGGTCTGTG
>NW_010339737.1:0-1110 GCF_000700745.2 Antrostomus carolinensis | reverse complement strand
GCCGGCACACGCCGGTGCACACTGTGCCAGAGCCCTGCCCTGGAGCAGGGACAGTGACACCCAGAAGGCTCCTGGAGCAGCAGGGTGTGCAGCAGGGAACCGGACGCAGCAAGCACGGCTTTATGGGCGCCTGACTTCAGTACGTACTCCAGCTCACTCCACCTCTCCAAACCTCCCCCACAGCCCCCGGCCGGGGCAAATCTCTCCCCTTTCTCCCCATGGCAGAGCTCTGCTCACAATGCAGCAAGGAGAAGGCATCTCAAGGCAGCTCTCCAAGCACTGGAGAAGCTCCTGGCCCCCTAAAAAGGGGTCCCAGGCAGGGAACTTGAAGGGACTGGACACACCAGGGCTCCCAGCCTTGCCTGTACCGCTGCTTCCCCCCACCACCAACCATCAGGGCTTTAAACCCAGCTAGCTCGGGCACCGGGAACACAGCGACAGCTGCGCAGAGCTCATTTGCCACCTTCTCACACCAGTTTGCAAGATCAAACAGAGCTCTTTGGAGCTGCAAGACCCTCGCAGTCCTTGCCCAGCCAAGCCCTCAGGCGCTGCCAGTTGGGAAACAGGGGAGACCAAGCTTCAGTGGGAAGCAGAGGGCTCCAAGGCTGCGGTGGTTTCCTGGAGATCAGCACGCGGCCACGACGGAAACGTGAGGGCTGGACACGCCTGTACCGAGACCCAGCGCCGTAGCCCCCAACAGGGTCGGCGGGTCCCGAGATCCGAGGCACAGCCAGTACTGGGGCCAGCACTCGTTGCTCTGATGAAAACCCACCATGCACACGATGACCTCCTGACCACACGGGCTCAGGGATCAAACCCACCGGGACAGCAAGACACAGGCGGCCACAGCTGAAACCAGCTCATCAGAACCCCACAGCAGCATCCTTGGAGGACCCTCCTTGGCCAAAGCCCAAGACCTTGGAGGAGCTCTGGATGTGAAGCCCCTGCCCAAAGCGCAGGCAGCATCATGGATCCTACACAAGGCACCTCCACCGGCAGCTCCCGGAGAGAGCGGCCAAGGTCAACCCCAGGGGTGAGCACCCCAATGGCGGAGAGCGGTTGCGGCACCTGGACAGGCACCTTCGATCGCCTCTGGTGGGGTGTAGAGAC
>NW_010339736.1:15059-18789 GCF_000700745.2 Antrostomus carolinensis | reverse complement strand
AATTTAATTTTAATTTATTTTTAAAATTTTAATTTATTTTACAATAAAATTATTTTATTTTAACACTTAAATATTTTCTTTAAATATTTTCATATTATTTTCTTTTATTATTTTAATTTATTTTATTTATTATATCAACTTCATTTTATTTATTTTTTAAAGGATGGATGCTTACAGCTGCTTGAGCCAGCTAAAGGAATAATAAGGAAGTTTCCTCACTTCATGATAACCTGAGGTAACTTTCCTCATTGCAACATTTAGCAATAGGTTAGATTTTATATTCTGTGGTAGACAGTAATAATGAACTTGCACTAACTTCTTTCTATGGGTATCAGAGTCATTTCTATAAAAAGTAGCTGTAAGTCAGGATTGTTTAACTTCACCATTACTTAAAGCTATGCCAGTAATTGTCAGCAGTGGTAAATCTAGTTACTGTTCCGATAACACTTTTAGGCTTTTGTCTGTTATTGAAAGTGACCAGCACTAACATGTAGTCTGAAGTGTATAAATAGCGGAAAAAGAAAAAAAAACCCAAAAAACAACAAACAATTGAAGTCTGTAATGGGTAAGAAGTTATAGGCTTCTAGCTGTAGCTACAGACAGGGTTTTTTTCCCTAACATCATTTCCTCTTTAATAAACAAGTTTTTGATCTTTTTTTTTTTAATATTGTCTGTCTGAAAGAAGTAATGTTTGGGTTGATATTCCCCATAAATACAGCTAGATGAACATGTAGGTATTCCAGCATTAGCTTGCCTCAAACTGTCTTGTTTTCTTTTAAAAAATACTTCCTCTGACAAAGTCAGTAATCTGTGCAATGTAAGTATATGAGTAAATTTGCTTTAGTGTTTGTTAGGGACAGTGACTTCAGCAGCGTTTGTCCCTGTGCTGGCTGCAGTTAGCTGAACCATTCTAATAGACTGCAGGTGGTAAACTGTACACATTTTTCTGTAGTCAGTTTTTTGTTTATTATTTTTCTGTAGCCAGGTTGGGGTTTTTTTTCTGTCAGAAGGTCGTTTCTCCAGGGAAACCGGATCCACCACATGTATTAATATTTTCCTTTTATAGCAACCACACTGAATGTAAGTGCTAGAAGTATTTATAATTTTGAAGTTTCTTTCACTGATGGCTCGCTTACCCTTTATATCCATTAGATTTTAAGCACTGCGCAGGAGAAAAGTGGTGAGCATGATGTTGGATTTATCAAGAAAATCCCCAAACTTGAAGGGAACTCACTTTTTTTGCAGATATTCTCCACAGATGCTGTTAACTTGATGGGTAGGAAGTAGATAGATGTACCTGTGCCCGTTAGTCTGTTTTCTCATCACTTCTCAAACAGATGCACTCACCCTCGGTGGCAGCAGCCGCCCACCGATGATGCAGCCCTTTCGTGCTCCCTGCCAGAGCCCACCCGTTCTGTGGCAGCGTGGCAGCGCAGGGGGTACCTGCATTTACCCTCACCTGCATCTGGTTGTGCAGACATTACAGGTTATGTATTAGTGACACTGGACATTAAAAAAAAAAAAAAAAAAGCAAGCTAAGAATGCAATTAGATCAGATTTCACCCAAACTGCTGACAAAAGGCTTTGACAACCAAGAAAACTGGAAGATTTGAGGATGCGAGATTTGATAGAATTATCTTGCTTGACAGTGGCTACGAATCTGATAGTCTCGGTAGATGATAGCAGAGGAAAGTCTTTATGTTCCTCTGTGGTTAGAGGAATACCTAGGAAAAAAGTCTATGTGCCCCTGCAAACACATTGTGTATGTCACCTTCCTGAAGAATATATGGATGGATATTCTGGTCAAAGTGTTACTGAAAATTAGAGCGGTAACTGTGAGCAAAACATACACTGGGACTTCTGTGTGAAATTAAAAGGAGTGGGAAACCCATGTACACACCTTAGAGCAGACAAGTAGGAAATGAGTTGAAATTCTTCTGATTCATGTGAATATCATACTTTCCTACTTAACAGTCCAGTCTTAGTGCGAAAAATGAGAATTCAATTGAAGGGCAACAGCAAAAGTACCAGAACTGCATCAAATAGTAAAGATTCTCTTGAAAATTTAAAGTAAAGGTGATTATCTGGAGCTTCCTGAGCACCCTCATCTGTTTCCTTACGAGTTTCTAAATGACACTTTGAGGTTATTTCTGTATAAAATCACTTATAAGGTTTTAAGGTCCCTGTCAGTTGCTAGATAGCAAGTGCCAAAAATGCACAGAAGGCATGGGACATTTATTCTGTTAGAGGAAAAAAGTAAATTACAGCAGTAGTTTCATACTTAAGACACTTAAAAAACAAGGTAACAAGAACCTCTTTTTTTAGCACCTTAATATAGTTGTTCATTTGTTCTCTCTTGAAGGGTTATTACTGTAAAATTCTTACACAGAAAGATATTTGTATCAAATAAGCACAGTTCAAATGCTATCCTATCTGCCAAAGTATTTGTATCACTTTATTAGGTCTTCATTTGTGATACTTTTCAAGTTTATGTTTTGCAGACTTGTATATATCGAACTGCTTACTGGTTCAACTACTGATTTTCAGTAATGATTCTCCTCCTCAGAAAAGAGTTTGAAATTTTGGGAATCAAAGTTCTAAATAAGACTCCTTTGCCTGTTTTTACAGAACAGATTGGAAGCAATGGAAAAATAAGATTGTGGCTGTTGCAGTGTTTTAATCTTCAGATAATGCAAATGTCTGTTAGAAGCGTGAGAAACATTTAAGAATTTATCTCAGCCTAATTCAGGAAGTCACTGCAGCACCTTACATATTTTAAGCTTTGTTAATTTAATGCTTAAGTCTTCCACCTTTTTAAAATTTTATTTTACATGTGGAAAAATAAAAAATGAAAACCACACTGTTTTGTTTAGAAGCTACCTGGGTCTTTTTTTGACAAATATTATTAAAGCTAGTTAACTTTCCTAACTTGAATGTTTGGTGGTTCATGTAAGGAAAGCTGTTGACCCAAATCCTGCCAATAATTCTGCATGCCTGTAAAGTCAACAGCGTGTATCTGTTAGGCTACCAATAATACTGTTAGCTGTCCTGAATCTGCTTCCATTCTATATTTACAGTGCAGTATTGGTGGACATTCTTGCATGGATACACAGGCATCATATTTGTTACAGAAAACTAATTTTTTTTAATTTTACCTCGTCCTTGGAATTGAATTTGTTTAAGTGCAAAACATATTAAAATACATACTTTAGGAAATACCCTTTAAGTTACTATGTCTTTTAAAACCTCAGTACTTAAAACAAAATTTACTTTTTTCTGTATTGGTGATATTAAGATCAGTACTTCAGATTTCAGGTATCCAGAGACATCTGTCATTGGAAGAAAATGTACATAAGTATCTGTGAAGAAGAATCCATATTGAAACAGAGTCATTTAGGCAGCAGTGTCATTCATCAAAGCTGTGTTTTCCTTGAAAGTTGGCTTCACAAGTTGTGTTGCTTGCCCTGGGTGTTGTCTGGTGACCCGGTGACAGAAATATCAAGCTAGTCTACTTTAGCAGAAATAGAGTTGTATTTGTTGGAAATTACAGGTATAAAAATGAGGGTTAACATGACCAGGGTGTTCTTCTGATGAGTGGACAGTAAGTAGTTTTCATGGCTAGACAAATTGTTTCTGTGAAATGCACATGGTATTGCTCAGTCTTTTGGTAGTGGTGTGGTGTCGGTCCCTATGCTTTTCTCAGGGTTATGAGGAGAGGACTCTCTTTCCC
>NW_010339736.1:2766-15031 GCF_000700745.2 Antrostomus carolinensis | reverse complement strand
CTCTTCACCTGTCACTTATGTTCAGTCTGGGGGTTAAGACTTACGTTTTTTTCGGGAAATGAAATCTACACAGTCATCTGTGACCACAGAAGTGCAAAATTGGTGCATTTCTTAGAACTTTTTTTTTTTTTTTTTTTTAAGTACAAGGTCCAAATACTTAATATCATTAAGAATGTCAAGAGGTATGGCCACATACAGCCTCGGCATAGGGACAAATCTACAAATATTCCAATTTCAAACACTTTTTCTTTTTTCCTTTAATAGCACAATTTAATGCGAATAAAGTGTTTCCAGCTTCAGTGACTGCTTTTTCTACATTGTGTCTTTGCTGCTGGTTATTCCCTCTAGGCATGATTTCACGCTTTCTTGTTCCTGTAGCCCTACTGACCGTTTAGACAATCTGCAGAAGTGATAATTTATAAACAGAGTGGCAGGAGCAGGCATTGAGGCCCAGGGAGTACAGGATGCTTAATTTTAGCCAATATCTACCAGTAAGTCAAGGTTTTGATTCTTCTGAGCTATATGAAGATCTTGATGCCTGTTGAGTTCATTTTGTCTCTCTAGTTAGGAAATGTTCATTAAAGCAGGCTGGAATACTAAATCCAGGTGCTGTAAAATGTTTCAATATACGTAGTGAAATATGACATTTAAAAATATGTGTAAACCAAGACTAAAACATTAAATACAAAATTTTAAAAGTACAAGGCTTTTTTTTTTTCTTTTTTTTTGGGGGGGGGGGGAAGAAACAAGAGCAAAACTAGTTCCCTGACTAGTGTCCCACCTTCAGTTATGATTTCTTTAAAAATAAGTGACCATTGGATTCCATATTAAACTGAATGTACTGTGATGGGTTTTTACATCCTGTGGTACACGGTGTTGTTCAAACCATGCAGCATATGAAACAGATGGCTGGGGAAGACTGTCAAAAAGACCTGCTGGGCCTTCTCTGGTATAACCTTAAAGCAAGAGAGAGGATGAGTAAGTGTGCTGTAATTTTTGGCCTTAGCACAGCGTACAGGAAGTTCAAGCTTCTGAAGCAATGCTTACTCAATCACAATAACGCATATAAAAAAAAAAGTATCTATTTGAGGATAACAAAACGATAAAAATTATTTGAAATTGAGATTGATAGTGAAGGGAAGAGAATAGAAAATTGCAGTGGAGGATGGGGGAAGGGCAAACATTTCCTTGAAGATGCTCATCACAGGGCTGAGCAATGCAGAAAAATAAATTTATTCAGGAGTTTAACAGACCATCTTTAAATATTTTTGTTTACAATGCAGTAGAAGCTAAATCTTTCAATCTTTAATTTTTACTTTTAGAGTAATGATTTCTGAGGTCTTATGGAAATAACACTCGTGCCTTCTACAGCTGCTTGGTTTTGGTGTCAAAATCTCTAAGCATGTAGTATCTTTTCATCAAAGGCAAACAACGTATTTTATGCTAGAGAACCTTAGGTGTGAAAATCAGACCCTACTTAGTAAATTCACATTTGCAAGACAGTGTCTTTTTAGGAGATACTTCATATACTATATGCTTGCACTTTTTTGGTATTATAAATAGTAAGGTGTCCAAATTCCTCATGTTCTTGTCCACAAAATATTTTTGAAAGAAGTTGTTTTTTCTGGAATCTCATTCCTGCAGCTTCATATTGTCTTATTTAACTTTAACCGAGAACAAGTAGACCTAGTATTTCAAGTCAAAATTACTAAAAGTACTGCATATTCAGTAGTATTAAAGCAAGTAATTCCATCTTTGAGTTCACAGTTTACTGAAATGAAGGTTTATTTCCAGAAGCTCGTATTATTAGGTAACAGTTTGAAATGTGGACATTGCAGCATGAGGAAAACAATTTTCTTTACTCATTGCTGAATTTGTGTCAACTATAAAAATAACCATCTAAAATGATCACTTCAGTTTTTTATGGTACACAGCTAGTGTCACTGTTTGCAACTTATTTTATCGTCTGTTACTCATTTCCTTTAGGTATTATCTTTGGCCATTTGTCTGATAAAGCTGAAATGTGTAGATACCTGTCTCAGCAATATTTTTATTTTTCAACGCTGGGATATAGCACATGGCTTTGCAATACAGTTATGTCAGAACTCTGGAAGATTAATACTTGCTACAGATGGTGTTACAATACCAAAGTTTACCTGTTATTTTGAAAATACACCTTTAGCCTATTTTTACTTAGCCTCTTTTTTGGCATTGGGTTTTCATTTCCATGTTTTAGGAAAATCCTATAAATGTTGTTATGTTACTACTTTGGAAAGGAAAAGAAAGGAAGAAACATGTAAAATACTCTTGAACTAATTTTGCTTGTGATTTTGAATAGCTTTCAAATTAGAATGATTTTCCCAGATTTTTATAGGCTTGTCCAATCCAGCTGTATATTTTATATGCTAATCTAAGTTCTATTTTTGTTCCCCTTGGGATTTTAAGTGATTATAATTGTTGCTCTTCAAAAGCCAAACAGATTATGATTGCTGCTTCAGGAATATACCAAAAGAAACCGGCTTTCATTAAACCTGCTCATCCACTTCATAATTATCTCCATTTTATCTCGCTAAGAAGCAGGAAAATGGCAACTACAGTTCATCGAAGCCAGTTCAGTTATTTAAACATCACTTTACTGAGATAACAGGAGGTATTAAAGCAGGGAGGCTTTTTCCTTTCAAACACTAAAATGTAGCCAGTTCTATAATAGGATTGCCAACGGGGAGACCAGACCCTTCATGTCAGCTTGAAACACAATGCTAGAGGCCAGAGACGGCAGAAGATACCGTGGTCTCTGCTGTGGTTGGGGCCACATCCGCAGGACAAAACGTAGAGTAGATTGACAGCTATTTTGCAAGGCACCTGCAGGTCTGACCACTGCACAAGAAATGTGAAATCAGAGTAAGTGGAAACACGGGAGAGAAGGAAAAGAGGTTTAGAGAAGGCACAAGTGTGGAGACTAAAGATAATAAATAGGCAAATGATAGAAGCTTTAATCATAGGTTCGTTCTTCATATCTGTTAGACCTAGTGGTGTTTGAAATGAGCAGGGCTAGACCAGAAGTTGTCTCCAGAGTTTGTTTCAGTAACAAATTTCAGTTTAATCCCATTTTAAGAACATGAATGGAGAAATTTTGCAGTGGAGATCAGTGTCGGACAGGAACAGGTCCCTGTGAGTTGCACCAAGATGCTGCAATATCTGTCAGTCCATGAACACTGGCATAAACAGTAGTAAAAAGTCACAGAGGTTTATCAAGACCTAGAAATGTGTAAGCAGTTATTTAGTTCACATAATTGGTTAAAAAACTCACACGTTCAAATTTCTGCATGTACCTTCTAATGTTTTCCTTTTCTTACAAATGTAAATAGTTTTATTTTCCTACCTCTTCTCTGAAGTGAGGCTTGTGCAATTTACAAGAGGAAGTCTGACCATATGCGTTGCCATTTGTCCTTCTGGCAATCACCACAGTGGTTTTGTATAAATCACAGCTTACCACTCAAAGGGACCTGCAAAAAAACAGTACTTCTGGTTTCTTCTTCAAAGACAGACTGCAGCAGCTGTCTGAAAACCTGGTTCTTTCATCAAAGAAAGCAAGAATCTTTCGCAGCTTTAGTCTCCCACATGACACGTTTACGCCAAGGAAATGACCAGCAAAAAAATAGGAATTTACAAAGGGACTAATGTGGAATATTTTTTTTCTTAAACTTAAATACCTATGTGAGAGCAGAGGTTTAACTTGACCAACCATCAGAAACTCCTCTCCATCAATTGTAGAAGCAAAACGTATGCCAACTCACGTCTTTCTAGCTTGTCCAGAATGTTGCTGAGTTTTGGTTACAGCAGTGTAAGCTAAGAGAAAAATTGCAGGGCCTACAGACTGGAGAAGAAAAAAAAAAAAAAAGTCTCTTTTAAATAGAGAGAACAGAGCTGAAACATCCACTGATGGCTGTTTTGTCAGTACAGCATGGGGAGTCAGGTGCTCACTTTCGTAAACTAAGGAGGCCTTGTCAGCATCAGCATTATGCTCAACAGCTCCTGGAGACCAAAGGACAGACAGTGCAAACCCCAGAGCACAGGCAGGAGGCTGCCAGGAGCTCCCAGCCAGCTTACTCAGTACCACCAGCAGCTTCGGGGCAGTTTCACCTCCAGCTAAGAAGAATCTGTATTGAAACTGTTTTTTTTTTTCTTTTATTTTTAATAGGGACAATTATTACTGGCACCAGTTGGTCCTCTAGCTCAGATTCATCACTTTCCACCAAGGTTTGGGTGGTTTCCACCTCCAGCTAGAGCATCCCATGGTCCCCAGTCGTCTCTCCCCGAGGAGCCACAGCAGCAAGGTCTGCCCCTGGGAAGAAAGGTCGTTGTGCCCCTGTCACAGGCGGAACTGGATTAGGTTTTACAGTAGTATTGCAGAGCGATAGCAGAGGTGCTTTTATTTTTGAAAACTGCTTTCAGATGAAAAAAGTATTTACTTCCTCCAAAGGCCTGATACTGCATCGACACTCTTCTTTGTTTCCCTCATTCCAGCACAAGTCCCTCACCTTTTTCTGAACCAGGCTGTGTTTTCCTCCCTCCCTCACCCAAATGGCGACACTGAGATCAGTCCTATCCATAAGGCAAGTACAGAATAGGTGGCTGATGATAAAAGCAGATAAAGTAAGAGCTTATTGGAACTATCACCTCCTTTTCATTCATTATCAAGAAACGATTGATCATGTCACTACTGCCTAAAAATCAGAGCTGAACCCAGAGCAACAGGGGTCAGGAAATCTGAGCTGTGACTCCTATCTCAAACGTTTACTTCTTTGCTTTGCTTTCCATCCTCTCTCATCTAATATGAATTTATATTAACTCAAAGTGTACTTAAGATTCAGTATTCCCATTGCTGGGAATGCACATTTGTATTTGCAGAATGTCATGCACCTAACAAGGAAGGGTGCAGGAGGTGGCTTCAGGAAAACAGCACAGAAAAAGGATTTTGTATGAATTCTTTTTATAAATGGTTTATTAAATGAACTGCTATATCTAAATTTATTGCCTTTTCAAAGGTAGCTTAATTGTTTATCTGCTTCCTAAACCATACAAGATGTGTTTCTGCACTAGTGAGTTTATAGCGTAACGATGTACATTCTGCCATAGCACTCTCAGATCAAGCTCTTTGTAGACAGTGCATTTTCACGATGGCAAATGGTACCTCACAGTCCTCATACAAACTAGCCACACTACATACTTTTAGAACAAAGTGTTCTTAGACTTTACAGCTGGAGAAGTATTTATGCAACTTCTGTAACTACGTGCTTCCATTTACTTCTTGTTACATTATAATTCAGAATAACCATCTTAAGCCAAATTAACATGGAAGGTACTGAAAACATAGGTAAAATAAGCATTGAAAGAAAACTGTGCAAACATAGAATATTTTGTAATTTCATTTATAATGAAATATAATTTTCCACATTAGGAGTACCTGATTAAAATGGAAAACAATTGTAGTTTGTATTTGGCTTTATTTTTATTAGTTTTCGGGTTTTGCTTTATTCATGGTGGCAGATACCTGATACTAACCGTACATTGTCTGCTTGTGGTGTGATTGCCTTGTTTAATTTAGAACTGAAATTTGCAGAATTAGAAAGTATTCTTACAAAACCAGTAAACACTAATAAATGAGATGTGATTTATAAAGAAATTGATGAAGATGATGCCTCAGTACTTACAGCTGCGAATATAAATTGACTAGATAGGTTGTTGAGGAGGGTTTTATTTTAAAAATATGGTATCTTTATTTGTAAGTGGTTTTTGCAGAGTTCTATGAATTGAAAAAAAAAAAAGTGCTCTGAAAATTAAAATCTAGTATAGATAATGGTAATAAAACCAAGGCAAGAAAAAAGAAAAGGCTTAACTGCAAATTACCAGCATAATAGGAGTTAAACAATGTAATACTAGAAAGGATTCTTCTTTCCTCTGAAACCTCAGGGAAGCATAGTAAGAATAAAAAGAGATGTTTCACAGTACATAATGTCAAACTAATTCATTAAAATGTCTGTTGCTACTCAAACAATTTAAAAACGTCTTTATTACAATTAACATTAAGGCATTTGAATTATGATTACTAAAGTGGTTCCTAAAACAACAATAATATTTTCTTTCTCATATGAAACTGAAAAATTAAGGAGGTGGTGCTTTTGATGTACATTGCTATTTCATTTGAGAACAGCTCCTACATACAGTACAAAAATTCTCTCATGCAAAATGATACATGTATAGTGTTAAGTAAGACAAGTTCTTGGCAGTTAAATAGATGAGAAGTAATCTGCATGTTTGACTTAATACACTGTAAATATTTCCATTTATCTCTGTAATGTTAGTGTAACAAGGAGAGCAAAGTGTGTGTTGGAAGTTTTCACAGTGTTATGGTTCTACAACACTACTCTGAAGCCTTGGCCAAATAGAAATGACAAAAGTAATTTTCCACAGCAAAACTTAAAAGCAAGGGAGAAAACATTCCGTCCACTCATTAGGAGTACGCAAACATTTTCTGGGTTTCTATCTTTGTTTTTAAGGAAAACCAGAGAAGTGTAGCCATCTGTTCTTTCTGTTGAAAGCATTTTGACTACTGAAGACAATACTTGGGTATGGCTGAATCAGCACTTTACAATGCAGAGTTGGGGGAGGGAATCGATGGGAGGGAAAGTCACAGAGGCAGCAATCATATAAAGAGTGACCCCAGCTTTGTTATTTCAGATAACCTTGATTCTCCTTGTCTCTGTATTATCAAGAACTGGGAAAGCTGTAGCCCTGTGGACGGATGGGAGATGTTAGAAGGTGTCTCCAAACAGCAGAATTTGATCAATTATAATTATGTAGGCTGGAGATGCAGGAAGGGCTGAGCCAGTTATCTTGAGGATGAAGTTCCAGGGGGAAATTTCAGTTTTAAGGAATGAAAAAGATCTATTCTGAATTCAGTCTAAGCTTTTCCACCTCCCCAGTGTAAATCTCTCCTGACCCAAACTTAACCAGGGTAACAGCTCTATTTTTTTAATTTGTTGAGTAGCTCTTTACATACCCCGAGTCTCTGTTTCTGGCTGATTTCTCTCTTGTGTGTAAACAAGGCAGTCTCTCCCAACTCAGATACCAACAACCTAAAATACTTTCTTCACTCATTTAGTTGCCTATTCTTGAATACCTCAGTGTTCTCTCTGTAGAGGAGACATTGCATGACCTCACACAGCCCCTCCAGTTGGTGGTCTTTCTTGTTTTCTACCCATGCCGTCCAGGGATGGACTGACACAGCATTGTCACAGGTGAGCACCAGGTTAAGGCAAACTAGATGGTGATGCTCTGTAAGAGGCTATAATGAGACTCTTTTGCTTGTGACTTTAATAGGCTTTTTATCCCACATTGTGGAAGTGGGCAGCACATTAATAGACTATCTTCATTGAAGTATGCATTTAAATATTGATTCTCTTAAGGTGTACACTACACTGAAACTATGGTGACTTTACACAGGTACAAGCTAGAAATAGTTCATCCCTCTGCCTTAGTCTTCCATGGAAAATGCAGTTATTCCAAACAGAAAATGCCATGGAATAAGTGACTGCCTGAACATCCCATTACACAATGGATTTGCATGACACAAAATGCTCATTTGCATAGTTACTGCATAGTGGGCTTTTCAGACCTGAACCACCCAGTCAAAACAGAAAAATACAAGAAAGTATTAGCCTGTTTGAACACACTGAAGAAACAGGGGGATCTGAATACATAAAAGAAAGACTGGGAGAACTAGTAAGATCCCATTTAAAGACAAATAGATATCACACATCTGAGTGGTATAAAGTGAGAAGATGGCTGTAACTTTCACAGTTCAATTATTATACTCTTGTTCTGAATGCTCAATGACAGTCATAGGGATGTTTTACAAGTTTTAAGGAGGAACTGTAGCCAAGAAGTATTAAATAATTGTTTGGAGAGTAACCTGGTATTTACCTTTTGTCTTACTCTAGCAACTAGGAACACTGATTAAATGCTACCTAAAAAAAATACAATTGGTATGAATTTTAACAGTTTTAAGATTTGCCATGCAGGGAAAAAGAGGAAAAGAACTGTGGATGGAAAGATTAAGTAAACCTTTTTACAGGATTTTTAATAATTGTGGCTTAATTGTTTTTATTGCTTTCATCCTCCTTCTTGCACATTGGAAATGTGGGTCTCGTCTCATGTCTTTGGGAAGGAGCAATATGTTTTCGGAATCTGAAAGGCAATATCAAGTCATTCTGTAATGCTAGTTCTCTCTCTTTTGCCCTGTCAATATGATTAAAAAAAAAATTCTATACAGCTAAAAATTACTTGAGGGAGGAAGTCTTAGGTTTGGAACACAAATTTGAGTAATGAGACACATATTTCACAGCTTCTTGACACATGACATGACTTCACTTTCTATTTTCTATTAAATATCACATGATCTAAATCAGCTTTAGGTCTCATAATGTATCTTCCATTTCCTGTAAAGGATGAAGAAAGTAATCTAAGTATGATTGTGGAAGCATTTGGGAGGAAAATCTAGCAGAGAACTGCACTATGAAGAAGATACTGTGGAAAACCAGGTCTCATCAGTAGGACCTATTTCTAGAACATGAACATTGAATCCTGGCTCTTAATCACATATATTTCAGGAATTTGTAATTTGAAGGTAAAAAGCAGATCTCTCATTGTAGTTTTGATATGCGAACATATAAAGTATAGTTGGATTTGTCAACTTATTTTCTGTATTAAGAATTAGATTTTAGAAAATAAGCTTAGCTTCATTTTGTCTCTGTGTTAGGTGGGAAACTTTAAGTTTAGATCGTTTTGTCTGTGTTAGGTGGGAAACTTTTACAATAACTAACAAGCTGTTCCACACTATCAGCAAAGGCCTTGCGGTGCCTGGTATGTGAGCAGTCTGGAGCAAGATAAGAAGGAACTGGTACACAACACCTGCAGCATGAAACAAAAAGCTGACCTTGTTTTGTCTAACGGTCTGCAAGGGTGCTAACAAACACCAACAGGAGGCAATATACAAGCACAAATGGGAGTGAACTTATGTTAAAAGTTCTTGGAACTAATTAGCTTAACCCATCCTAAATTTAATGAATATGTATGTGTGTGTACTTTAAATAATGCCTTTGTAAAAGAGTGGGTGTGCAGGGCCTTTATGGAGCCATCCACCCTGTCGCCCGCCGACGAATAAAACATACCTGCTCTATAACTCTCTAACGAGTTGTAAGGTTTGATTCCGCAGATCAGTTTCACTTTCTACAAATTACAGATGAGTCCCTGGCGTTATTGATCATGTCTGATAATGATGTCTAAAATGCAGAATTTTTTCCTTCTCATAGAGGTGGAATTTGGTAGGTGTGTGCATTTATGCTATTGATCCAGTGGTTCTTAGCCCAAATTTTTCATTAGTAAGTTAATATGTCACCATTTTTAAGTGCCTAAATAGGAATTACAAAAAGACATTATTTTTCAGAATGCAGATTGTTTGCAGCTAGCTTAATCTAGATTCCTGTGTCTCAAGTGGACCAAAAAAAAGCAAATTAAAAATCAACAGCCAAACGCTGAAAAGCACTTTGAAGATAGAGGTCTAAGAGATCAAAAAAACAATCAGTCTTTGAATTAATCTGGAAAAAAATGCTAGAATGCAAATGGCTTTGTTTAGCAGACTTATATTTGCTTGGTTTCAATGCTTATTGACAAAAGAGGAAAAACGTGTAAAGAACTTACTCAGTACTTCACAGTTTTTTTCCTCAGCCCATCAGTTCTATTTCTTTCTTAGTTTTTGTTTGTTTGCTTTATCATTGGGTTTTTTTCCTCTTAGACATTCTATTGATTATAAAAGACAAAAAGGGAAAAGCACTATTTAAAACTTTAGTCATTTTAGTGGTGGGAAATGGTGTCAATCAGAAGTGTAAATCCCTAAGGAGCTTGAAGAGATCAAATAATCTGTCCTAATTCTCTGAGGAAGAATAAAGGTATATCTAACTTTGAACCTAAGCAACTTGCTTATCTGGTCCAGTACTTAACTATTCTTAGAGAATGTTTTGCAGTTGTTGATTTAGATTTTCTATGTGGTGAATTAAGCCATTTAATTTTTTTTTTTTTCAATTTAGAATGCACATGAAGACTATTTGATCATAATCCACCAATAGTGATTGCTTCTAAAAGCAATTTCATATATTTGTCACTGATGCTGTTTTTAAACAATTTATCTCTTAAAATACATTCATAGGTCATATTTTCTGAAACTTTTACTTTTGAACAGCATTTTATGAGCTTTCTCCAATTTTCTTAAAACGTGGAAAGACTGCATACAGTGTTCTGTTTTCAGCTCATCAGTGTCAAGTGAGAAATGTATTCATGTACGTCTTTTCAAATTGCACTTTTGTTTATACATCTCAAAGTGAAATCTCTCTTTCTTGCAACATCATATTCCCATGACTCTTTTAGTATGGTGCAGTAGTATCTTACAACCTCTTCTTCAGTAGTGCTATTATTCTCTGTTTTTTTATTTGCACATTTGATTATGACCTTACTTTTCTAAAAATTACAATTACTTGCCACTTATCTTTATTGACCTTTATCTTGCTGGTAAGTCTCTCTCTTCTGAGAAGATCATTTTGCATTCAGCATCTAACCACCAAATGTTTATAACCATTCTGCTTGCAGCTGTCCACAGTTTTCATAATGTTCCATCTTCCAAAACATGGACAGAAATACTATATTGACCTTAAAAGATACACTCCAGTAGGTCCTTATTTGATATAGCCATTCATTTGTCAATGAACTATAACTAAGTATTCTCTAGCTATATCTTTGTATACCCTTTTTACAGTAATTTAATTAACACTGTGCTTTCTTTTTATCCCATGGGAATGCAATGCAAGTTGGCAACAAAATGTGTTCTACTTCTCTGCCTTATGCAACATGCTATGATAGTAGAAGAAAACCGGATTTGCCCAATGATTTGTTCCTGGCAGATCTGTGTTTCTTACTGCTACAATTTTGGGGCTTCTCTGGAATTAAGAAGCAGAAATATGTCTCAATAGTTACCCTTTTCGTGAATCTCTGTTTAAAAAGAGGAAATAATATAGTACCTTTAAACCCATTCTGCAGTGTGTATATATATTACCTAATGGCCAGATAAACAGGAGAACTTGCAGCAATGAGTAAATGCCCATGGCGTCATCAGAATCATTTGCTGTAATTTTATCACTTACTTAATTCCACTAAAACGTATTACAGTGCAGTATGTTACTATCAGTTTGAATAACCTTTTAGGTATTTGCAGCAATGTGATCATTTACGGTCTGGATTTTGCTGATGACTCATCTCTACCAGAATCAAAGTAGTATAGAGCTATGCATAATACTTCTGATGCAAAAAACTGAGTTGTATAAGCAGAAGAAACAAAACCTCCAGCATTTAAAGATAAGAAAACTAGGCCAGCACCAGTGAAAGACCATTAAGTCACCCACAGGTGAGTAATTTTGACATTAAAAAGAAGAAAAAGTTATTTAGATAATTTTTAGCCTGATCATACAAAATAAAATCTTGATGATCCATGTAAGTAAGGTAAGGGAAGTGCTTTTTGGAAGTGAGATTTGATCTTCATAGCTAGTAATTGCCACAAGTAAACAGTAGTCTTAATTCTACTGCTTTTGAATACTGAGTCATTTTCTTATAAACCAATTGTAACATATGTAACATATAAAAGTAAAAGAAAAGTGTGAAGAACTGCATGAAGTTATGTGACAAGCATGAAGGGGTACATATGAAAAAGGAGGTAACTGCCTTTATTGTAATGCTAAAAAAAAAATTACTTTTAATATCCCTTCTCAAGAGTGTATAGATAGTTGTCCACTCCCCACCACTGGGCAATTACAATAGGTGCATGTTAAAAAAGATGTACTTCATCTGAGGGAGGAGGAAAATATACTGCTTTCATACACCTTCTAAACTCCTGCCCTTATATGTTAGAGCTGAACACCATGTGTACCTCTACGGAGTCGTAACTGCCAGTTGGATTTGTATTATATTAACTGAATAAAACAAAAGAATCAAAACGATACTTAAAATTATGTGAAATGTATTTAAAGAATTGCTTTGCAAAGTAAAAAAAAAAATCTGTCTACTACACGTGATCTGATTATCTGAAAATTATGTAATTAGATATTATACAAACACTCTGGAATTTATAAGGACTTTTTCAATAATATAATAGTAGTAG
>NW_010339736.1:0-2738 GCF_000700745.2 Antrostomus carolinensis | reverse complement strand
CGCTGGAATACTAAAAAAGCTACCTTTGTGTGATACGTGCTTTTCCCTGCACAAAAGAAAACAAATAAAGGCTTTTGAAAAGGTAAAATCCATCTTTTAAGTCAATATTCCTATAGCTTTAATAGCATGAAAGGATATACTAATTACAGTAAGTTTATAACCATACATCTCTTTCCTGGAAAAACTTACTGTTATGGTGGAGGTCTAATCTAACTGACTTGACAGTATTTGGGATGATTCACTGAAGAACTGAAAAGGATTTGTTATTTTTGGATAACAAACAGCATTAAAAATACTGATTACTTTTTTAGTTTTGATTGTCTCTTTTACCCAAGGTTATTTCTCCTCACATCTTCACAGTGCTTCACTGGCAAGGGTATCAATCACTTCAGGCTCTGGTTACATATTCCCCACAAATTAGAAGGGGTGAGGGCAAATTGTTATAGTTGAGTTTTCTGATTCGTGACCTTCATTAAGCAACCTATATACTTGTGAACTACTGAAATGCATCTTAAAAACTAAGTGGTTTTCTGCTTTCGGAATAGCCACTTGGCACTAGTTTGCATGTGTTAAAGCTGTACAGTCCACCTAAGCTGCTGAACAAGTTTCACCTTACCTACATTTGCGTTCTGCTCTCTCCCAGTCACCTTGTGGTTTTTACTCTCTGCCACACTGTTGGAAAGGCCCCCAAATTTAAGGGACAAAGAGGTATTTCCAACAAAGTGCGCATGCCAAAGATGCCTCCCTTCCCAACCCACCCGATTCTACCTTTCCTCTTGCTCTGAGAAAGCTTATGGTCTTAAAACATGAAAGAAATGAGTCAACTTTTGGGTCCTTATTACTCCTCTTCCTCTTCTTCCTTGCTAGTTCCCACTGGCAAATATGTTTAAGTGACAGGCTAAGGTCAAATACAGGTGGTTAGATTATCAGGAGGATAGAACATGTTTCACCTCTCTGCCCTCCATTTAACAGGTCGGAGTGGTAAGTCTTGATGTTTCTGTTCAGGTTTCAAGTTCCTCTTGGCATAAGAACCTAGCAACTTGTCTTCTGTTAAGAAATAAAGTTAACCTTGTCTTAAATTATTATCCAAAGAAGATGGAAAGTTAGCCTTAATAGCCAAAATTAGATAACGTAATGTCTAACAAACCCATAGAGTTACTCTGGCTCTTCAGGAATCAATCAGGAGTTAAATGAATGTCGGGAATCCTTCTTTACCAAATAATGCTCCGTGACCTCAGATTATAAGATCCATCTAATTCCTTTTAATTGCATTTTTCACAAAGCTTTCCTCAAAAAAACCCAACTCTAAGGTAAGCTGAACTCAGTCTAAACTTAAGTATTTCTGCTGGAAAAAAGGTGTTTTGTCAAGTGAATAATTCCAAAGGTCATTACAGATCCTTTTCACATCAGCAATTAATTTTTGTTTATCTGTGCTCACAAACACATGCTTCTGTTGTCTGTTACAGAACTGAGCTTGTGTGCTTTAATGTGAGCTGAACTGTATACTAAAAATCACGGTGCAGGTCCTTCTGCAGAGGAGATGGGGAATTGAAAATAGGCTACTGCAGTTTCAAACTGGAAGTGTTTTGTCCTTTGTAAAGAACTTGACAGCCAAATGGACAGTTTATTCTGGGACTCAAAGACGTGTCACAACTGAAACAGATGAGTAACCCCCACCCCAGTTCAGGTACTGCTGGGACAGCGATTTGGGATGAGGATTTTAAGGTATTTTTATTAAAGCAGTATCAAATAAGGGAAATCTATTTCTCTTTGCTGAAAACATCCTAATGACAGTTTACTTCACCGGATTATCAGCAACATGCTGGCTGTGCCACCTGAATTTCAATTTCTTAATTTACAGCACAGATAAAATAGAATAGAGCTGGATCTCTGCTGTTCTCTACACTGGGCTGGTCTTATCAAGCGTGAAGTTTGACGCATTGCAAACCTATTCAAGTCATTATCTGTTGAGGACCTCTTGAGCCATCTCCATCTCTGCAATGTGCTGATAAGACAGCTGTTCCTGTAGCTGCAGTGTCTCTCTGGGCCTCGGTCTTCTTTCGGTGCAAACTACAGCTTTGTCACTGTGCCCTGATGCTGTCACTTTCTCTGTTGTGCAAGTGTTTGATCTGAGCACAAAAGAGGTTGATGGCAGCGACTGACTGGCAGGTGACACAGTCTTATTATTTTGCAATTAAACTTGTATTACACACCACTGGAAATACAAATCCTCAATAAAAAAAGCTACCTAAGCTCTATTGCAGCAAAAATCTGCCTTTGCCTGGTCACAGTAGGAAACAAGTAAAGATACAATAATTTGAATAAATGGACAGCTTCTTTCATGCATTATATTTATCTGGATTCAGGTTCCACAGTTGTCTGCAGAAAATCTGGGCAGTTGTGGTTACCTTGGGTGGAACTGAGTTTTAAGATACCTTTTTAGTTTCAGCTGAAAAAAGCGAAACATGCCCCTTTCCTCTCCCCACCCAAATGCTAACCTACTTTTGAAAAATAGTTTTTATTAATATTCAGACAGATACTAATATTCCAATATAATATTATATTCTGTGTAATAGAATAGAGAAGAATATAACAGCCTCAGTTGCAGTGAGAGTCCATGCAGGTACGTTTTGTGCCAGGAAGGGTCTGTCAGAAGACTTGATCCGAAGCCTTCTTGGCTATTGCCATTTTGTTGTTGAAGTAATAGGAACAAACCGAAGTAAGAATGACTCCCCCCC
>NW_010339735.1:1052-1698 GCF_000700745.2 Antrostomus carolinensis | reverse complement strand
GGTGGGGCGGGATGTGTAAGATTTACAATGAGCTATGGTGAACTTAATATTAACTTTGTGGTTCCCAAAACTCTCCTGGGTTGCACGTTTCCAGTCCGCCACAGAGAGTATTTTTGTTTTGTTTTGTTTGTTTTAACCTTTTTTCTGACTGCAAACTGCAGCAGCCCGTGCTCTGGCTCTTTTTAGTACTTTCATCTGATTCCCCACTGTGATCTCTCTTCCCTTGTATCTGCGCAGTTATCTCTCGCCTCGTCTGCCGACTCCTTTTTCCCTAGGCAGGCAAGGAAAAAAAAAATAAAGCTTTTTACATAAAGAAGCTGTTCTAGGTATTTTTGTCAAGTCCTGGTTAAGTGCAAGGTTTTACACCTTTTCTATAATACAAAATTCGGGTTCGTATTTTAAAACTTTACTTAAATCATCTCAACTTAAACTAAGCTGGCTCTCTCTCCAGGTCCAGGGCTGGGCAAGGAAAAAAAAAATAAAGCTTTTTACATAAAGAAGCTGTTCTAGGTATTTTTGTCAAGTCCTGGTTAAGTGCAAGGTTTTACACCTTTTCTATAATACAAAATTCGGGTTCGTATTTTAAAACTTTACTTAAATCATCTCAACTTAAACTAAGCTGGCTCTCTCTCCAGGTCCAGGGCTG
>NW_010339735.1:649-964 GCF_000700745.2 Antrostomus carolinensis | reverse complement strand
TAAAAAGATAAGGGAGCCCGTGCGCCGTTTCGCCGCCCCTGCTGACAGTGAGGAGGTTGCGGGGTTACAACAACCAGACAAAAGTGATGTGCCCTCCCTCCCGTCGGGTCAGGCAGCCCGGCTCTGCTCTCCGGCGTGGGTCTGTGTTTACAGACACTTGCTTTTGTTTATAACACTTGGAGAGAATAATCTTCCTCCCCCTTGTTTGCTTTTCCTTGCCCAGCTGATAAACTGGAGCATCTCGTACTCTTCCCCTGCCCAAACTTTTTTTTTTTTAGGGCCAGGAAAAAAAAAAAAAAAACGGGGGGGGGGGGG
>NW_010339735.1:0-533 GCF_000700745.2 Antrostomus carolinensis | reverse complement strand
GGGCGGCCCCGTTGCCAGGAGCTGGAGAATCGCCTCTCCGATGTTTCCCCATCAATAGTTTTCAATTTTTGAAATATTAATTTCTCAGAACCGGGAGCTCCTCTGAATCGTCTAAGGACTATCTCTTTTAATTGCTTGCTAATAAGGATGTTGCCATTTTCTTAGGAGTGGTCATTCCCGCAGCTAAATCACAAGAGCCCTAGACAGGCCGGAGCCTACAAAAATGTACGTTTTGACGTTAAAAGCTAAATGGGGAACCAGAAGGTAAATTGATGGTAGATGGGGATGTCAGTGCCCTGGCCCCAGCTCTCCGCCCGCGGAGCCGAGGCCTGATAACAGCGGAGCGCTGAGCCCGCACCCTGCCCGCACCCGGGGGCATCCCCCCCCCGGCGGCCTGCAGATAATTCCTCGGGGCAAAAGCATTTTGGGGAGCTTTTTCAGAGGTAAAAAGCACGTAGGAGGAGGGATCGTAGCCTGTCCCCTACTGGAGTATTTCTCTGCTCTGTGCGGGGGGGATGGGGGGAAAGAAAAAG
>NW_010339734.1:0-1323 GCF_000700745.2 Antrostomus carolinensis | reverse complement strand
TATTATTATTATTATTATTATTATTTCAGTTCAACAGTCTAGTCCACTGCAGAACACAAAGAACCACGCAGCTAAAATGTAAGGATGCCACACGCCGCTCAAATGTACTCTGTGAACTTTGATTTTAAACATTCTTCATTCAAACTCCGGACACCAGGAACGCTAGATCCCCACTCAGGGTTCATACCCAACACTGTGGCTGGTTCTCCAAACTTCCTGTGGTAAAGAAATGTTTATTTTAACATGGCTCTTAACTTTCCTCTGGAAACAAAGCTACTGCCTCTGCAGCTTCAGATCTGCCGGTCAATTCTAAACCCCTTTGGGAGGAAATGACTTAGAATGTTTTCTCAACTTCCAAAAATTCTGCATCTGTCATTTTCTATTTAAGGCGTGAAAAGTCCCAAAGCTCTGCTCCAAAGCAAGTCCAGTAGGAGAATGGCCCATCACGCCAGAAGTGCTCGCAGTTCTCTCTCAGATCAGGGGTTCTTCTGACTGATGTGTTATCTGCTCTCTCCACATCTTCTTCTCTGTATCTGCTCCAACCGCCACAGCACATTACACACAACCAGCTCCGCTGGTCTCAGAAAATATGGATTTTGATGTTGCAAGCAGCTTTGGCCATCACTACTTAGTTATAGAACCACAGAATGGCCTGGATTGGAAAAGACCTTTCAGGCTCCCACACAAGAAGGACATGGACATGTTAGAAGGACATGGACCTGTTAGAAGGAATCTAGAGGAGGCCACGAGGATGATGCGAGGGCTGGAGCAGCTCTGCTGTGAGGACAGGCTGAGAGAGACAACCCAAGTCAGTCACCTTGCACCATGTTCTACCTGACTTTTGGATCATCTCCAGCTGCAGCATCTCCTGACTTCAGCAGAGCTTGGCGCCTGGGGAGCGGCAAGAACCAGAGACAGAGTAATGACGAGAGGGAAGCTGCCAACAGCCACAGGGCTGCAGAAGGGGCCAGGAGAAAAGGCAGCACCACCACTGACACCAACCCATGCTGCCTCTTGAGCCCCAGACATCTTCCCAAACAGCTCATGTGAGTGCACAAGATCAAAATAGAAAAAACCCTGGAAAAGTGCTGGTCACCGAGTATGGACTTCACCAGGAAAATGGAATTGGCACCGAGCAGCACAGCCTCCACAGCCGCCCTGCCTGCAGGCACGGGAAGCGGCGTTGGCAATGGCACACTCCAAACCTTGACACAATAGAAATAAATGCCCTTGGAATATCAAATTATTTGTAGCTTTTCGAGCCATTTGAAGATAATGAACAATTGAACAGTGACATGCGCTTCAAAAACTCCTCAGAAAAAC
>NW_010339733.1:0-813 GCF_000700745.2 Antrostomus carolinensis | reverse complement strand
CTAGTTAGCTGAATTTTTGAAAGGTGTCAACCCAATTAGGGGAAGTGAATGTGTAGGAACAAGTACCACTGATGACATTTTACACTGATGCTCTGTTTGGCCCCTGCAGCATTGACAGAGTAGCTCAGGTTATATGTTCCTTGCACCTACCTCTTGAGTTAGGGAGGCAATTAGGAAACCTTATATTACATAGATGCAACTTCATAAAGATGAGTATTAAGTAACATTGTGCCTGAAAACTTAAACACAATGGTGTTTTGATAACACTGAATTTCTATCATTGGAAGAAAAGTTAGATTTGTACTTGGTTTAATGAAGAACACACCTCATGATTTTTGCCTCTTGGATAACACTGTACTGCTCAGATTTTCATTATTTTTTAGTTCAAAGCACTACCCACATCTTGTCTTACACCAGCTTTTCTTATATAACATTTCACCAGGAAAAGTTAATCTTTTGCATCACTCTGGACAAAATCCTGATCTGTCACTTTGAAAGTGTGTTATGTTAATCCACATGAGATATATGCATTTTCATTCGTCACAGACCCTTTCTGTCAAATGGCTTCATCCCTAACTTACTGGGATGTCTATTTATACCACAATGTAACCTGAAAACCTGCCAGATTGCTTTAATTGACAAATAAGGAATTTAGACCTGTGTAAGTTTGGTATAAGAACAGGACACTGTAGAAGCTCACCTGAAAACAGTGCTTCAGGTCTCAGGAAATTGGAGACTTGTTTTTCAGAATAAGTAAACCAGGCAGTTGTTTGAACTTCTGGTGATAAACACTCTGTAAATATTTAGATAGTT
>NW_010339732.1:3210-5220 GCF_000700745.2 Antrostomus carolinensis | reverse complement strand
TGGGTAGCTAACCCTACATTGTCAAGGCAATGAGGGTCACTGCTATAGATGTCAAGAGAGATTTAGGGACACCTAGCATCAGCTCCAAGTGTGGTCCTCATTGAGGAAGCAGACACCTGATGTTGCTGGGTCTTAAATACATAATTCCACTTACTCGGAGTGTTATCCAACAGGAATGTTTTTTTTACATAGAATGGTTTGGGTTGGAAGGGACCTTAAAGATCATCCAGTTCCAACCCCCCTGCCAGCAGCAGGGACACCTTCCACTAGATCAGGTTGCTCAAAGCCTCATCCAACCTGGCCTTAAACACTTCCAGGGAGGAGCAGCCACAGCTTCCTTGGGCAACCTGTTCCAGTGTCTGACCACCCTCACAGTGAAGAACTTCTTCCTAATATCTCATCTAAACCTCCCCTCTTTCAGCTTAAACCCATTTCCCCTTGTTTTGTCATTAACTGCCCTTATGAAAAGTCCTTCCCCAGCTTTCCTGGAGCCCCTTCAGGTATTGGAAGGTGCTATAAGATCTCCCCGGAGCCTTCTCTTCTCCAGGCTGAACAGCCCCAACTCTCTCAGCCTGTCCTCACAGCAGAGCTGCTCCAGCCCTCGCATCATCCTGGTGGCCTCCTCTGGACTTGTTCCAGCTGCTCCAGGTCTCTCTTGTGATGGGGGCTCCAGAACTGGACGCAGTATTCCAGGTGGGGCCTTACAAGAGTGGAGTAGAGGGGCAAATCCTTTATCATCCACATCATCCTTTATCACCCACAATTTTTCAGTTTCTTTGGGTTCCCCATCCTCAAGCAGCTGTTCCTTCTCCTGACAAATCTTTCCTCCCTTGGCACAGGCAGTGCCAGTGCGAATGACCTCACTGTTATGCCTCCTTGCCCTCCAGCAATACTTGAGCAAAACATCCTGAAATGGATGTTCTTATCTGGCCGTCTATTGTGTGCAGAAGGGAGTAGATTCCTCACCGCTAATTACCAATGCTCTCTGCAATTTGTTGCACATTATTTCTTTTTCCTCCTCTAATTAATGATTGCTTTGTGTTCTCTCTGCTTGTTTTGTGGCTCTCACTCTCTCTCTCTGCTGTATTTTTTCTCTGATGCTGTTTCCTCCTCTCTCTTCCCACCTCTAACATCATCTGTTTGCTCTCTTGGGTGGTTGGGTGGGGGGGGGTCTCTTTCCAGCTAAACCACTACTATTTCCACCACACCAAGGATGTTTTTTTTTTCTTCACATTTACTTCTCCTTTTTTTGTTGTTGTTGTCCTCTTGATTGCTTTGTCCCCAACTGTTTCTTAAACACTCCTTGCATTTCTGCTTCAAGAGTGTGTAGAAATTGTCCAATCTACTCCAATTTGGACTTAGGTTTGAATTTCTGGAAATTGCCATGGGTTTTCTAGGTTGTTTTGTTTTTCCAGAGACTTCTGGCTGATGGTGTTTCAGATCAGGGATAGGCCTGGCAAGTCCTGAGGGACCTCGGACATGTAACAAGATTATCCAGAGGGTTGAATATGCCATCCTTCTCCAAAACTGTTGACATAACTAGTTGAATATAGTGTCTTTAATTCAAAAAGCATGTTGACCATTTGGAAAACATTCAGAAAAGTACTGCTAGAAAGATCTGAGTTGTGGCAAACTTGCTGTCCAGGGAAAGCCTTGGGTTATCTGTCAGCATGGATTTCACTCTGCTCATCATTGGAGCCAATTACAAGACAGCTCTGAGGCAGAAATGAAGAAGATTTGGCAAGAACTACGACTTTTTCAGGTTATTAAAGCTATACCAGAAAAAACCTGCAGGTTTGTCAGTGGTGGTGGAGAGCCCTGGGCAGAGGACTTCCACCTCCTGACCTACCTGCCTTGCCTAGGTTGTGGCTCTGTTGGGACCTGCATATTCCTCTCCACCTCCTGGTGCTGGATGTTCATAGAATCCCAGACCGGTTTGGGTTGGAAGGGACCTTCAAGCTCATCCAGTTCCACCCCCCCTGCCAGCAGCAGGGACACCTTCCACTAGAC
>NW_010339732.1:0-3138 GCF_000700745.2 Antrostomus carolinensis | reverse complement strand
ACCACCCTCACAGTGAAGAACTTCTTCCTAATATCTCATCTAAACCTCCCCTCTTTCAGTTTCAAGCCATCACCCCTTGTTCTATAATTAACTACCCTTATAAAAAGTCCCTCCCCACCCTTCCTGGAGCCCCTTCAGGTACTGGGAGGCCACTAGAAGGTCTCCCTGGAGCCTTCTCTTCTCCAGGCTGAACAGCCCCAACTCTCTCAGCCTGTCCTCACAGCAGAGCTGCTCCAGCCCTTGGATCATCCTCATGGCCTCCTCTGCACTGGCTCCAGTAGCTCCATGTCTTTCTTGTGTTGGGGGCTGCAGAATTGGTCACAGCACTCCAGGTGGGGCCTTACGAGAGTGGAATAGAGGGGGAGAATCCCCTCCCTCGACCTGCTGCCCACACTTCTCTTGATGCAGCCCAGGATACGGTTGCCCTTCTTTGTTTTCTTGATAGAGCTTGCTCCCTCCAGGTTACCATGTCGAAGGTAAAGGCAGAACAGCTCAAGCACACAGTCATGCTTTCCAAAAAACGCTCCAGCAAATCTCCAGTCACCAGTAAGCTGTAGCTCAGGACCTTTCTGAGCCAAAATATGGCCTTTGATGCTTTCCTGATGAAGTTGTCTTCTATGAATATGTCCCCAAATCTGTCATCAGGGAGAAGGGGAGCTGCATGCTTTCCAGAAACACTGCAGGAAGCAGGAGCTGTGATGCATAGCCCTGACATTAGCAGATAACCAGTCTGGACTGACCTGCATCTTCCCTCCCTCCACCTATGAGAATCCAGGGGTGTGAGAGATGAAGCAGTGAGTTGCTCCTTCACACATGTGGAGTTTTGGTTGGTTGTTGACCATCTGGGGCTAAAATGTGAGATATAAATACCCTGTTTATAATGTTTCATTTACTTTCTGGGTGCCTGGCTTTTGCTGTGACATGTTCATGACTGTAGAGGTGGGAACCAGGGCTTGTGGTCACACTACAAACACGTGGCTAAGCCAAGACTGGCATCTCTAGATTCCCAATCTAATGTCTTCTCCCTGTGACAATTTGTTTGTTTTCAGGGGTACAACTCAGCCTGTGTTGATGGGCTTTGTGTCAGGGAAGGGCAATTCTGATGGCTGCCTGTGCAAACTCAATGCCATGGTTTAACACAAGCAACCAGTTATTCTGAGCTGAGGGTCCTAGATCCTCCAGGCTATACCTCCCTTCTGTCTAGATGTGGTAGGCATCACTACCTTTCTTAGGAAGTCAGATATCTCCTCCAGATTTTATTTAATCATTCAGAGATGATGGGGCAGAGAAGCCAAGAATCCTGATTTCTCACCTGCCAATCTAAGCAACCCAATACCCAATTCTTCTGCAGGCAAAAACTTACCTGCTCCTCTACAGCTTCCAAATCCATGTCTTGACCCTGCTATTTGGAAGTGGGGAAGATAAGGTGCAGAGTGAGGACCTGCTGTTGACATCTGGGACAAGGGCACAGGTACGTCTCCTGGCTTGCTTGGCCACACACACCATATGTCACTTGGAAAGGCAGTAATGCTCATTCCTGGGGTCAGTGCTGTCACCCTGACTAGAACAAAAGCCACAAACACTGTGTGGATCAGGAGTTCCATTGCTGTAGTCTTCTTCTTTACTTCAACTGCCTGGGGAGGATTCATTTTTGAAGGGCTCAGTCAATGACAAGTGAGAGGTTTCTGAAGATCACAGAATCATGGAATGGTTTGCAAAACCCTTCTGTTTACAATTTCCCTGCTCTGAGCCTCCTGGAGGAGAACCCCATGAGCCATGAGGAGCAATCCCAGCAGCAAGTCCAAAGCTAGGATTGGGTCAGACGTGCTTATCCACCTCCAAGAGGAGAGCTTACAATGGTTTCCCAACTCCTCATACTTGGTTTGAGAGATGCATTTGGATTCACACCTTGTGAGTTTGCATCTTCTCTTTTTGGAAGCATTTCTTGTCAGTGGCAACAATAGCAAGGAGATCAGGGACATCTGCCCTGTGGTCCCAGTGATCCAGCATGGACAGATCCCAGCCAGATTCAAACCAGTAACCTTGGCTGGTGTGACAGTTCCTATGGGATGCAGCGTGGATGTCTGTCCAGCCACCCACTTGCCAGGGGAGTTACAGCTTTGCAATGTCATAGAATCACAGACTGGTTTGGGTTGGAAGGGACCTTTAAAGCTCATCTAGTCCAACCCCCCTGCAGTGATCAGGGACATCTTCAACTAGATCAGGTTGCTCAGAGCCTCATCCAACCTGACCTTGAATGTTTCCAGGGATGGGGCTTCTACCACCTCTCTGGGCAACCTGGGCCAGTGTCTCACCACCCTAAGTGTAAAAAATTCCTTCCTTATCTCTCATCTAAATCCACTTCCTTTTAGTTTAAAACTACCACCCGTGGTCCTGTTGTTAGAGGCCCTGCTAAAAAGTCTGTCCCCATCTTTCTTATTGGACCCCTTCAAGTGTTGAAACACTTCAATAAGGTCTTCCCAGAGCTTTCTCCAGGCTTAACAACCCCACCATCCTTGAGACTTTCTGCTGCTGGACTGATAATAGATATGACCGCAAAGGAGATGTACCCCACAGGTCACTCTTTAACCCCTTCTCTTCTTATCTTCACAGTCTCACTATAAATCTGATCTTCTCCTCCAGCATCTCCAGGCCTGCTGTGTTTGGGGAGGAACAAAGCTATTTCTTATGAAGGAACATGACCACCCAGAAATGGACTTTTACCTGTGGCTTCTGCTCTGCACTCACTAATGGAAGCTGTTAGGTACCCTGCTGTGTCGTGGCAGCAATGGACTGTGGCAATCTAAGCATTACCCTGGGTAAATGTTTAGCATTCCCATCTGCTCCTTTAAAATAATGTAATTTAGCCTAATTTTTGGTGTCAAGGCATTTGGTTAGGGAAATTATATTCTGTCACCAAGGTGTCAAGCTTGTCTGGGTTTTAATAAAATTATGACACCCTGTGGAAGACGGGAAATGAGTAGTTCCCATGTTCAAGCCCTGCCTCAGACCAGTGATTTTTCCTGTGGTCCCAGAGTAAACACTAGTTGACAGTCCTGCAGGAGTAAAGCAAATTTATTGTGACTAAGAATCACCTGCCACATGACTGGGAACAGTGGGATACAAATGTGTTCCGGC
>NW_010339731.1:0-610 GCF_000700745.2 Antrostomus carolinensis | reverse complement strand
AAGAGACCCAGTGAAGGTGACACTGGCAGATGATGGCACAACAAGGATTTTGTGGACAATCCCTCTTTGTCTGGAGCATTTAAAAACAAATCCCAATATGAGGATGCGGCATCCTCATGATAAGGAACCATCCTGCCCTGCCCCAAGCTGCACTGCTGGGCGCGGGGGCTCTTCCCCTGCTCTCTCTCACCCACAGTCAGGATTATAAACTCTGAACCAAGCAAAGTCAGTGACCCCAAAAACCTCCACAAACACGAATCTGAACATGTGTTTGCAAGAAAACCTTTTTGTTCCACCCCAGCACCTCCTGCCGCAATTAGGAAGCAAAAAAGGGGAGAAAGAGGGGAAGCAGAGCTCCCCTGCAGTAACTAGTGACACCCCCCAAAATACCGAACAGCGAGGTGACCCTGGCACAACACAGCAACAGAAACACCAAGCAAACATCATTACCGGGACATGGGGCGAGTCGGAGCGCAAAGATCCCTTCTCATTGTAAGTGTAAACCCTGAAATCATCAGATAGAAAGAATCTAGAATAGAAAAACAATGAAATCCGCTGAAAATGCTCTGAAATGGTCTTACCCAGAGTTTCTCAAGCTCATTCCAGATCC
>NW_010339730.1:0-6377 GCF_000700745.2 Antrostomus carolinensis | reverse complement strand
CGGCTCGCCCCTTTTTAAAAACAGTTAATAAATGCTGCCAGCCATTTCCAATGGGATGCTTTAATTTCCCCTTTCACTTTCCCCGTTGCCTGTAGCACGGCCGCATCTCCGAGAAATAATTGTTCTCTGTAGTGCTTTTAATTTTATTGATTGCGCCCGGGCACGGCTAAGTGCTTGGTAAATCTGAATTCATTAAGGCGTGCAGAGGGAGGTGCTGTCTGCTTCACAGAGGGAGGTGTTTTCCACATCCAGCTGATCAGAGATGTCTTCTGCTGAACAGAAACCAGGTCTCAACTCTGGTCCTGCGGTATAATTACTGCATCGTAACAACTGGCAAATTGAATTTTGTATACATGCTAATTAAAAACAAATATTCTAGAACTTAAATTAGGTCTCAGCATACAGCCACTATCACCAATACATCTTAACCACAACAAAAAGTTACAAGTTAATTTACTGTGACTAATTTTTTGGCACCAACAGCCAAAGCTGGCAGCTTGGTTACCTTATTAAGTTACCTTTCAATGCATCATGCACTGCATCTTTTGGAAACTGTAGTATAATTCCCCAAACTCCCTCAATTTTAGATTCAAACTGTGCCAAAACTGTCTTTTTAGCAACCAAAAGACTCACTGCAAGTCAAGCCATACTGACAATTAAGCTGCAATTGCTCATAATGAATGAGCTCCTACAGCTCTACATTTTCCACAAATTTACCAGCAGGGTTAGTTTCCAGACATGTCATTCCAAAATACAAAATAAAGTCATCCTTTTAACAAAACTTGATCAAATACAGTAAAATATTTCAACTCTATACAGGTAAGTGCAGCTTCTGGCTATGGTGTTAATACAAATCAGAACTACAATGCCTTTTTTTTTTTAAAGACAAGATCAAAGAAACCATTTCTCACATCAGCACATTAAAAGCATCAATTGTTTACATAGAAATAGCTTGTTTAGAAACACAGAAAAGATTCTGCCCATCATTGCCTCAATATGACAAAGGAAACTCTTGATTTCAAAGGCAACGCTAATTTTTAAATATTCCTAAATATGTACGTAGAAAGATACGATGGGGAGGAGAACTACTATCAAAATATCTAGTAATACAGGCTTAGTATATTGTGGTAACCAGCTTTTATTTTTTACATATGAAAACTTAATAAACAGAAAATTTACATGTCTTCTGGATTCCTTTATCCACTTTTGATATCAGACCTTATTTTCACTCTGACTACGTTCCAGTGACCTATGTTGCGCTTCACCAGATCAGTGATAGCTGTTGGGCAACAGACATGAATCAAAATCCATTATTTGGATCAAAGATAGTATTTTTAAACTAAAAATCAATCTATCAGAATAACTCTCATTGTGTAATCGCTTTCAGTATTCCTCGGAGAACTTTGTAACTCATTAATTGTTGGCTTTCCTTGGGAGGAAAGCAGGGTCCACGTTCTGTCACATACGCGTAAGGAAACCGAAGCACCCACAGTCCATCTGATGGAAGGGTTATTTCTTGCTTCTCAGGGTAAAATACAGGACAAGGTGGTGGCCCTGGCTGAACCTGAAAACAAAAGGAAATATAAGTAGATAATCAAACATCAGTAGAATAACATAAAACCCACAAAATTTAAAAGCAAACTGAATCCAAGGAAGTCTCTTAAAAGTGTTCCCTACAACCAGGTTCTTATCCACTTGAGCACGCTCCAGGGAACCATTGTGCTGTTACTGTGAAACATCCATAAACTTCCTATTTTATGGTTGTGAAGATGCTGAATTTACAGCTGCAGATGAGCTCCTACCAGAGATCCACAACACAAACACAAGCCAGTCGCCTCTCAGGCAATAAACACCACGTTTAACAGCGGATTTCAATACCGCAGCACAGAATTCCCCGAGCTGTTACCTCAATCTAAACTAACGTGAATTTTCAAAGATTTCAGCAACATTTAACAGGGCTCTTGTATAACTCGTATTAAAAGATTCAGAAAGTCTTATTCACCTGAGGAACTGATGTGTGGAACCCACAACACATATGAGAATGGATTTGCCAAATAAAACCACACCCTTAGGAGTCAAGAGCTGCGATACAGATGTAGGCTGGGAACGAAGAGCAAAATAAGTATCGGCTGAACTGAACAAACTGAACCTTCAGTTTTCGCCTGTTCCAAACAGTAACATGATAAATAGCAAACTGCATTGAAATATTGGTGTTGGTGTCAGGGTTCAGTCAGTTTCTTCCTTTAATGTCTAAAACAAAGCAGGTTCGTATCTGAATAAATTGAAGGTGTCCTGTAGAAGAAGCAACTCCACTGTTTTGTGATTCAGTATTAAGGACCTCGTGGCACTTCCCAAATAGCTCGAATGTCCCAAAATGTCCCAAAACCGACCCTCCCAACACTCATACAGATACTTTTTGTGCTGACTGTTGTTATTCAGTGACACTACTACACAACAAACACCAATTTTCTTGCCGTAGTCTAACAAATAATAAGAATTTATGTGCACACTGTATTTCATAGAGCAGTAACTGAAGGAAAATACTTTTTAAGGTAGTAAAATATGAACAAGTGTAAGTGTTAATAGAGCTTTTTCTCCTGTTTTTTCAAATACACATTTGAAAATAGGGTAAAAAAAATCTCAAACTAAAAACCCCACCACCTTTTCACCTCCTAAACCCCAAGGGTAACTAATAATAAACCTCAGCAATGAGTCACTGCCTTTCTCTATGACGTTTAAAATGACAAATTCATTCTTACAGTCATTACTCACTGGTTATCTTTTTAAAAGGAATAAATTATTACAGTATGGAGTGTTATTAATTCATCCTTGATAAAATATTTTTTTAAAGCTTACTTTGTACAAAGTATAAAGCTGGCATAAGCCAATATTGAAGTTAAAAAAAAACCCAACTGTTTATAAAACAGATACTTTTGGCAACTACTGCCTCAGAGAACTTCACTGAAGTTGGTTTGAGCAGTTTCTTGTAGCACCCACTGACACCCTTCGCCTATCACCTTCTTGCCTCCTGGCCCAGCAATTAATGTTGCAATAAACCAACCCTCTCCCTGCAGTTACCACGCTCCCTCTTCCATTTCTTACCTGAGGCGTTAACGTGATCTGCAGTGGAGCGTCAGGAACCACCACAAAGAGTCTCATGAACTGAGCGTAATGTGGCTTGAGTCCTCGTCCCTGAGTCGACGACAGGATGTACAGCGGCATGTCAGAATTGAGGGCTTTGAGGGCGGATTCCTTTGGTCCCCCTCCCATCACTTTCATCACCTTATCAGGCCCTGAACACATGAACCTCCTACCACGTGCGTCTTCATACTCAAATCCTACAAAAGCTCGAGCTATGTCATCTCTCCGTCTTCCTCTTCCCATCACAACCGCACTTCTTTTTCCAGGAACAGCCTTGTTAGGAGCAGGCCAGGAATTGGTATCTAAGTCTCCTTCATCTTCAGTTCTCGTCCTGATGACAATGTCCCAAGGCATTAAATAGTTCGTTCCTGGGATAAAGCCTTGTTGATCTAAGCCTGTGTGGAAGTTATAAGCCTTAGCAGGCCCCAGCTTAACCAGTGACCAACTGGAGAATTTGGGCAAAAGGCCTTTGGGGCAATTAGAATGGAGCATCCCAGGGAGGTACTCGACAGTGGACGCCTGGCGATCTACCAGGCTTGGCCTTTTCTCGCTTTTGGAGTCCCCACTCTGCCCATGACCTTCTGTGTTGTCCCCAGCACCCTGGGTGTCAGGCGGGTAAGTGCCCAAGCTGCCTGTGGACTGACCCAGGCTGAGGGCTAAGCTCAGACCTGTGCTCTCTCCCTGAGTCTGAGGTTCTTTTTCTTTAAGTTTCTCAATCTCGCCTTCCAGAGGGGCAGGAGATGACTCATCCCGAGCAGGTGCTGGATCAGGTGTGCTTGGCTGAAATATGGGAAAGTTGATGTGCTCCAGTTTCCCACAGCATTTTTCTTCCAGTAACTATGAGAAAGAAAGTGAGATTAACTTTTCCATCTTCTGTCTCAGAGATGAGGGAGTTCAGAGCAGCTATTTGGCAGCTACCATTAAGATTCAAGAGGTTTGTGCTACGTATAAGAACCAAAGCAGCAATGGGACTACAGCCCACAGACACGATGGATTTAAAATTGACATGAACCAACACACTTGGAAGTGTAAATAGATGCTCCTGTGTGTGTGCTCTGGTGAAGATTGGATCTACCCACTCTGGTCAGCCCATCATGCAAACAATTTTTGCTCCCATAAATATCTCATTTACTAGTTGATAAGGTTAAGAGGAAACTTACCTGTAGTCACTTGAGAATACAGACTTTGTTGATGAAGCAAAAGCACAGCTTGAAGCAAGAGAGAACGAATAGTTACCTGGTAAAAGTCATAATTAGCTGCTTTGATATCGAAGGGATCATCCCGAGGAGCTTGTTTCCTTCCACAGTTACAGGCACCAGTGGAACGAGCCCGGCTGTTGTGGTACAGAACTGGAGGATTTCTGTCTGCTTCTGGCTTTTCCCCTGAAAGCAAAACCAATCAGTCCCTAGATAAACTGCTCACTATTTCTAGAGATTCATTAATTCCCTTCATCCACTGCTTCCTCCTTGCTATATACCTATGCCAAACTATTTGCCAGCAACACCAGTTTGTCAGGCAACTCCCTCCCTTTCCCACTTTTAATACAAAGTTCCAGTGTAGGTTATACCACTAAACTGAATCTTCTTTGTTTTTACAACCTCTTCCTAAAAGGCATAAAGTTCTTCTGCCTGCAATAAATGTATCCCAGTTTCTATTCCTTGATTAACACCAATAAAGCTATTTAAAAAAAACAGGGGGCACTTATGCTTCCTAGAGAACTTTTATTCTTACACACCTCGCTAGAAGGACTCCAGTGTAATGTCTCTAATTAGCAAGGCAGAATCAAAGTTACCACTAAAATCAGTTACTACTAAGAGTGCACTTGCTCCTAAACATGAAAGAAACCTGCACAACGGCTCTGCTGTAATTAACCCCACTGTACAAAGATGAAGCTTTAAAGCTGCCCAAGCTTTCTTCTTCCATAAACATGCAAGAGTCGGTGTTTCCAGCCGAAGAGAAGACATGTCCAAAGCAAACACAAAATGAAACCGTGAGATTCAAGAACAAATGAGTTTATTTACCTGCTTTTGGGAGCAGATGAAACTTATGCACGCAGTGCTGGTCAGTCAAACTTCGCTCTTCGCAAAGCTGATGCCCGTTGCTCCAGAACTTGTAGCAGTCCTCGTTCAGCTGCATGGCGTACTTATGAAAGGCCGGGCCGCGGGCGTGCTGGCTGTACACGCGCAAGGCCTGTGCCAGCTGGTTCTTATGGACTGTCATGGTGTAATTGTGGGGCAGGTTGGACTGATACGCGCTGTGGGCCATGGGGAGAGCTTTCTGGCAACGGTTTTCTGAAAACTTGGTGTCTATATCTAAATAGCTTTCCAAGACTTTGATGCTGCCCATGATTTTTGAGCTCAGTTCACCAGTAAGAGAGGTTGGGTCATCATCTTTACCTTCAATGGTCACTTCATACAGTTTTAAAGCTGCAGCAACCCACTTCTGGTAGGTTGGGAGCTCAAAGTGAGAGGGCTGGGGGTTCCTCCCCACGCTGTCATCAAAGCCCTTCTTGCTGAGCACCAGCTCCACGTGCTGCCACAAGAACTCCTTGAGAGTGCAGTCCACAAGCTGTCCAGAGGAGCTGGAGCTGCTGCTGCTGCTCTCTGCATGGAAGGACAGCTGCTGCCTGCCCTGCCGCATCATCTGATACCTCCTGGGTCCTGACAGCGTGGGAGCCAGCAGCGAATCAGTCTCTCTCATGGTGCAGTTGTTCCTGAGTTGCTCTAGAAGTATGGCCACTGGATCATCTCCATCCTGGGACCCACCAGCCACGATGTAGACGAAAGCCTGGTTAGCAGGCACAGTGAACAGGCAGTTGATGCTCTGGTTGGTCAGCACCCTGCTCTTGCGGAAGATGCGGTAGATCTGATCCTCCAGAGCATGTTGCAACCTCCTCTTCGGAGAGTGCTTCTTGGGGGGTGGCTTTTCCAGGTGACCGCAGGGGTCCTGACCCCTGCTTGGGGGGGGATCCACCTTCAGGGCTCCATTAAGCTGGAAGAGGAAGAGAAGACGTGGAGGGCATGGCCTGCAGTTGAGCTTCCACTCCTTGCCGACCGGGCAGTCTTTGATGGCAGCCTTCAGGGAGGGCAGGACCTTCTGCCGCAGCCCATCCAGCGCCCTGAAGACGCGGTCGTAGGTGATGTCGAAGGAGCACGTGGGATGCACCAGCAGCAGGATGTGGCAGACGGAGAAGAGGTAGAGGAGGCTCAGGCAGTGCAGCTTCTCCTGGTGCTTCC
>NW_010339729.1:27222-42758 GCF_000700745.2 Antrostomus carolinensis | reverse complement strand
TCCCTACAGCTTTCATTTTGTCTATGATTTTGGAGGGGAAGAGGTCCCATTTAACTTCCAACAGTCCCAGACTTTTTGGTCCTTCTGGAATTTCTGCCCAGCTGTGTACTGTTCCAACAACATGCTGGGTATGAGAGGGAGGAAGGAGTTAGGCTGTAGAAGGGCTCCTAGAAGTCTTTAAAATACCAAATGGCACGTGTGTTTATCCTCACAGTTGGTGTCTGTCCCACAAGTTGGGTTTCTGTGCTGAACGACTCTTTGTGCCAGAGGGAGAGGCGAGTGTCTGACCAGCGTGAACCACAGTGGTCCAGACTCAGATGTTTTTCCAGCTGAGCATCTTCCTCTTGATGGGTCCTTCCACTGATGACTCAAACAGGTCCTGCAGTTGGGTTTGCACCTTGATTAGCCACTGCCTAGAAAGCATTAAAATAGTCTTTGGAGAATGTACAGAGAGGTGTCCTGCCACAGATCACTTGGGCTCAAGGAGGTGGATTTGCCCCTGCTGCCGGGCTGATGTGCCCAAATCTGGCTGCAAGGAGGGAGAATGTGCAAGTGCTCTTCAGAGTGAGAACGTCACCAATACCCTCCTCTGAATTCACTCAACCAGCAATAAAGTCAATGTTGAAATGCTGAGTCAGAGAGAAAAAGATGTCCTCTGCTGAAGGGACATCAACCCACGCCACAGATCAAGGGACAAACCATCCTGCAGCGGAGCGTTCTATTGAGCCCGATGTTTCTTTGTTTTGTCAATGTTGGGGAAGAAAGAAAAAAAAAAAAAGATATTTAAAAAAAAATTAGAAATCAAATGCTGAAACATCATGAGGAATAACAGTGAAAGGCCTGTTCTAGAGAGGGGTAGGGTTTTAATGGATTTTCTGAGCAGAATCTGGCCTGTGTATTTGTTCCAGGACTAAAAATGGTGTTATGGATAGTCACTGAGGTATTTGGCTGATTAAATCCACACCATTATGGAAGCTGTAAGTTTATCTTCTATGTAACTTTGCAGCTATTTTAAGGGAGATGGGGAGGCGGGCAACCCTGCATCATTGCACATGCCCTCTTCCATTTGCTGATGGCTTGTCTCCTCTTCTTCATGTTCAGCTGGTGTCTTGGAGACTCACCCTTCTGCTTAGGTAGAGTCAGTGCCAGAAGTGGTTCCTTTCTCCACTGTTACCTTGGCAGACCTCAACCAGGACTTCCAGAGAGGTGATCCAATGTGTTTGGATATGCCTTCTGGAAAAGGATACCTGAACCTCGTTCATCCATCAGTGATGGTGGTGGAAAAGAAGTCCTACTGCTTCCAGCTGCTGCTACCTATGGACAGACTTCCCCACTCTTCTCCACCCCCTGGGCACTCTGTCCTTTTCACCAGTGAGTACCTCATTCCCAAGGCAGGGAGAGCTGGGGATGTGCCATGTCTGCCAGGTACAGTGTGAGGCTGCTGTGAAAAGCTGAGAAACCTCAGAAAAGCCCTTGAGAAGTCAAGGATTAATTAAATTTCCTTACAGCTCCTGGACTTCCTGCTGCAGAGCACAGATGGACTTTAGTTTTGCTCTCTGAAATGAGGTGGTTCCTCCTCCTGGGCAGAAAGAGGGAATGATTTCCAAAGGCAACAAGCCCAAGGTCTGCTCGCTTGGGTCTTCTCTGGAATAGGACTGAGTGATGGAGGTGGGTTGATTGGCTCTCCAAGCCACACCGCGGGTTTTTCTCCAGGAAATGGAAGGAAGCTGGATGCTGGTACCTGGAAGGCGAAGCTGCAGCTGGCCATGCCGGCTCTGAACAGTGAGGGCAATTAGAGATCAGAAGAGCTGGGGTGACTACGTCACATTTCCCTGCTGCCGTTCTGGAGGTGATAATATAATTCATATCAGAAGAGTTAGTGGGCTGAAAATGAATTGGAGAAATCAATCCAGAGGGTATAAATGAATTAGCATGTAAATGAGGACACTTGCTCTACATAGTTTAATATTGCCTGCAGCTGTAAATAATTCCAGGGATGGAATCAAAAGCCACAAACAACTTCATTTTTGTGCTCCTCCCCGTCCGGGAACACCTGCAGCTACGACCGACCCACCCTTGCAGAATCATCGCGTTGCAAGGGAATTAAAGGAGATGAGATGTATATACATATTTTTTATTTTTTTTTTCCCTGATTGGCCATTATTTACAAGGCTGCTGCTCCTGGTTTTGTGCACCAAGTGGCTGCTTGCGCATGCACATGGCAGTCCGAGCGGCAGGGAAGGGGGAGGCGAGGTACCGGCTTGCGGTGAGATCTCGTGCAGTGTATCACCAGCCATCCCAGTCATCCCGTGCTGAGTCGATGTGTGTCTGAAATAGCAATTTCTCACCAAGATCTGCATCATGAAAGGCCTTGATTGGGGTGAAGGACTTACCCTCCTGGAGGGTCTAAAGGTGGGAGAGGTGGATGCTTGGAACGTAGGAGCCAGCCGGGGAGAGCGGCTGCTAAAATAAAAGGGGGCTTGGAGCTATCTGGAGAGACAGCATTTCCAGGAGAGATGGAAAAGTGTTTGCACTAGAGGCACGGTAGGACTTGGAGTGCTGTCCACAGTCTAGAAAACTGGAAGTGGTGTGGAGAGGGGCTGTTAGAGCAGGGAAGGTATCAGAAAGCCCCGTTATGAGAGGTAACTAAACAAGCACAGCTTATTTGGCCTGACAAAGTGAAGGCTGAGAGGAGATGTGATTGCACAGGCAGATAAACACAAGGGAGGGAGGAGAGCTAGTTAAGTTAAAGGCCACTGTTGATACCAGAACATGCAGATCCAAACTAGTCATGAATAAATTTCAGAGGGAAATGAGATGGAAGTGTCTAAGTGCCGGAGCAGCAACTATGGACGAGCACTGGAGGGTCCACGCAACCAGGCTGCTCTTGCAGTGGCGTTTGACTGTAAAATAGGATTATAGGAGCAAGTCCTTTGAGATCAGGCAACTGTGTTTTGTGATCCAGGAAGTCCTGCCTATTGCCAAAAGCCCCTTTTATATTCTGGCAGGAGAAGGATGCAGATCTGAGGAGGGCATATGTCTTGTTGAGTGACTCCAAGAGGGGTTGTTGAGAGCTTTTGGAGTGGTGCTGATGACAGGAGGTTAAAGATGATCCTCGACAGTCTTTTATCAGTGCTTCCCTCTTGGTTTTGACACTGACGGATCACTGAGTTCCCTCTTTCATCAGGTTGGAGTTTCAGGTTCTGCACTAACTAGATCTCCCAGGTGGACTGGAAACACTGATTAAGATGGATAGAGTGAAAGCAAGTCCATTAAATTGTTAATAAAGAATATTACACACATACCTTAATCTGCAGCTAGCCTGACACTTTATAAAAGTACATTAGGATATAATCCAATTGAAGCCACAATATCGAGAACATCTTATCTCATCACAAATTGAAATTATATCATATTCCTCATTTCTTAAATTAAAAAGCTAAAACCTTTTAGTTTGCTCTCATATGCTTGTGTAAAACTTAATCAGTGGTTTTAACAACATTATTTTTCAATATGGGCCATTTCTGCTCTCATTTATTTACAAGAGAGAACTTCCTGGTAAGAGAAGTGATTCAATTTGCAGGAGGATACATCAAGCACTTAAGGATTTTGTAGGGATTGATTGATTATTTATCGTGTTATCTTGCCTGGAGACGTCTGATATGGCTGTGCTTTTGCTATCTCTCATTCCACCTAATGCTCTTCCTTTGCGTCTTGCTCCCCTCCAGTGCTAAGGGCGCTCCTCCCGCACGTGTGTGACTGCACGAGCGTGTTGGAGGAAGAGGGGGTCAGGGAAGGCAAGGCTGAGGCTGTCTCTGTTGGGAGGAAGATTCTGGACTGGGCAGATATGAGAGATTCATTTCACTGGAAGATAGCACAGAGGTAAGAGAGGTTAGAGGGTGGCTGGAAATTCTGTTGGATTTTAACCGCAGGCTGCGGTGCTGCTCAGCTGTAGATTTCCAAGTGTACCATGTGTGTCCTTCATTGCAGAGGAAGGAATTGGGGCACAGAGAGTACATTATGGTTTACTGAAAGTCCCTCCAGGAGCAGAAAACAGCCCTGAAGGGCCATCAGCCCTGGTTGGTAGCTGGTCACCTCAGGCCACACTTCCCAAGGTGGCTGTGAACACCTTCAGGTTGCCCAGCGAAGCCCCAGGTGCTGTCAGGGCACCTCCATGGGACAGTGCTTCTTGCTCAGCTGAGCTGTCCCAGTGGTGCACTACCAATGGCTTGTCCACAGCTCTTTGCAAAACCACTGTTGTCCCTACCCTTGTGATGAATCTGGTGTCCTGATGAGGTGCAAAGAGGAAAGGACCACCTCTTCATGATTTATTGTAGCAATAGCCTTGTGGGGAGGGGGATGATAATTGTCTCCTAATGCCTTGCTGTGGCAGGAGGATTTGTTAGTGATGGCATGTCCTCCTTGGAGGTGTCAAGATCAAGGCCAAAGAGAAGACACGCAAGGTCTCCATTTGAGGGGGGGTGATCCCCAGGAGCCCTGCAAGAGGGCTGTGACGAGCTTTGTCTTGAACGTTGGCGGCTTTTTTGGCACTGGGGTGGGAGTGGGTGAAGGAGAGATTCTGCCCATGGAGGCTCTTGTCCTCACATCCCTGGTGGGGCTTTGGGCAAGAAAGAAAACTTTTTTAATTTTAATCAAGAAAACAAGGACAGTAGAAACTCCAACCAAACCCTCCACTGTTTGGACTGTGGTTGTCTTTCTGTCAGGGGGAGACACCGGGAATAAGGACATTTAATGTTTATTCTTTTCACTGCTGCAGATTTTTTCAGGTTGCTCTCCCTTCCATGGTTTTCCCTGAGCAGTTTGAGATCAGCTGGGTTTATTCTTTTATGAGTATTGGAGTTCAGGAATTGCTCTCTTCTGGTGAAAATAAATGCAGAAATCCTAAAGCATGACTCCAAAGAGAGACGAGCCTCCGAAAAAACACCACGCTGGAAAGAGAGTATGTTTGGTTTGTCTTATTTTTCTTCTGCTTTCTGGGATTTTAGGGATCCTGTTGTAGGGACTGCACCAAGATGACAAACTAGAGAGGTTTGAAAACTGGAAACACAATCCCCTGACTCCAGGAGCTCAGACTTAAATATCAACAAATACCTCAGGATGCACTTGTGAGTGCTGATGGAGCAGCGGACTCGGTGAGCGTGGAGGTGAACAACTCCAGAGCCCTGCAGAGCCCCACGGTCCTGATTTGCTGAACCCAGCAGAATAAATTCCTGGATAGGATGATCCATGTGCATGGGCCTCTGCAGGATCAGGGCCAACATTTGCAAAGTGCTAGGAGATGCTTGGATGAAAGGGACTACAGAAGCGCAAAGTATTACTTTTTCATGATTACTGCAATTGCTATCCTTGGGGCTGTCCAAATGTTGTTGTTGTTCCAAGTGAAAATATAAAACCATTTTGGCACGTTTCTTTTTTCTGTTTTGATAAACAGAAATTGCAGGAGGAAAAAAAATCCAAACTAAAATCTCCTCCTAACAGTGAGAGAAGGAAAGAGCAGCCCCTGTGCAATTTGTTACACATCTCGTATGTCTCTGACTGCTAGCTGTAGAGATATTAGAGGGAGTATTTAGTCAACCCAGTGCACAGCCTCTGGAGTACTGGCTTCTGCTTTGGTCCATGCTTGGTTGAACCTTTACAGCAGCTTTCTGGTTTTTCGACACAGCATTTCAGGAGAGGCTTTGATTCTGGTGGATGCCAACTGCACTGAGTGGGGCTAAGATGATTAATCAAATTATTTGAAGGGTGTTTGCCAGAACTGGGAAGTGACCAGTCTCCATCCTAATCTCTGGATTGAGATGTCAAGCTGGCCTCCAGCGCAGAGCACTGAGCTCTCCAGGAGGCAGAGGGTGGAAAGAAATCTCTGGCAGCAAACAGCCTGGTGTGGCTGCCCATGGTGGGGAGGGATGCTGGCTGTCAGGGACTGTGGGGTGGGCTGGGTGAGACAGTGGGGGCTTTGCACATCAGGAAGGCCAGACAAAGCTCCTCCAGCTGCTATGGAGCAGGAATAAGGTGATGATGGTGCCTCAAGCTGCCTTCCTCCCACCAGGCTGTGGGGAGGGAGGGACAATGGCCGGGATGCACCCTGCTCCTGCAGCTCCCAACCAGCCACAGGGTGTGGGCTCCTCTGCTCCCACCCCAATACTTGGTCTTTGCTGAGCAGGATGGAGGAACAAGTGGCCTGGTATGGAACAGACACAAGCACAAAGTCATTCTGAACTTGGTGCCAGCGTCAGGTGCTCAGGGGAGCTGGGGCTTTGGTTGAAGTCTTGCAGGGGATGGCTTAGGGTGGACAGTGTGGGACTGTGCTGATGGGGCTGGCAGAGGGATCCACGAGACAAAAAACACGGTGGGGAGCAGGGACTCGGCTCTGACAATGCTCTTTTCTCTTTGAGGACCAGACAGGTCCACCAGCCATCTGCTTTTTCTTTCAGTAGCTCTTCAGATTTGTCCGCAGTTAAAGATGAAGCCAGAGTACCCAAGAAGAGAAGACACGTGTTACAGCAGCGCAGCATGGTGCAGCCAGGGCTGGGTTGAACACTGTGGGGTTGAGAGGGAAGGAACCCGCATGGGGATGGGAGACCTCCTGCTGCTTCCCCTGCCCTGTGGCTTGCAGGCTGATGGGCTTTCCCCAGACTGATGGGCTTCCCCCAGAGCCCAGGTGAGGACTGTCTAGGGAATTTCAGGTCTCTGCTCTTTGGCTGGCTAGGTATAGAATCATAGAATAGTTTGGTTGGAAAAGACCATTATCATCATCTAGTCCAACCGTAGCCAGTGTCCCTGCTTCCACATGAGCCCCAAAGCATGCCAAGATCCCCTTTGCAGCATGAGCTGATGGTGCCTGGGACGTTTTATGGTCTGATGACCTGAGGATCCTCACTGTCTGTCCTCTCCATCATGCTCAATGCCACTTTCCTGTCCACCACTCACTTCATAGAATCATAGAATGTATTGGGTTGAAAGGAACCCTCAAAGGTCGTCTAGTCCAACCCCCCTGCAGTGAGCAGGGTTATTTTTACTAGAGCAGGTTGCTCAGAGCAATATCTCCAGGGATGGAGCCTCCACTACCTCTCTGGGCAACCTGTTCCAATGATCTACCACCAGCATCTTGAAGATCTTTTTCCTAATATCCAACCTAAATCTACCCTTTTCTAGTTTAAAACCATCACCCCTCATCCTATTGCTACATGCCCTTGTGAACAGTTCTTCCCCAGCTTTCTTACAGGAACCTTGCAGGTACTGGAAGGCTGCTAGAAGGTCCCCCCGGAGCCTTCTCTTCTTCCTCAGCAAACACCTCTCACCATCTCTCCACTTCTCTTCCAGCCCCAAACCGGGGGACACTTGCCCTCGGCCGGAGCAGTGCTGGGGCCACGCGTGTGCAGAGCCCCTGTTCACCATCTGCGCGGTGCCGGTGGACTCTGGCTCCTGGCCAGACCATGGTGGGTCGTGCCGCCGGCAGCCCCCAGCCGCACGGTCACGTGTGGCCATCAGCTGATGGGGAGGATGACTCAGTCAGCAGCTGTCGGGCCCCTAAAATAATGACAAAAACAATTAGCAGTCCAAGCAGTAGCCTCTCCTTAATTATCTCCTCCGAGTTTAATTAACTAGCTAAATTATCAGCAGTAATGTAGGCATTAATTATGTCAAATTACAGTGTAAAAATCACAAAGTGTGGAAAATGTCAATTCAGCTGTGCTCACCTGCCGGGCTGAGACAGCGCCGGTGACAGAGGCTCAGCCTGGCACAGGGGAAGGAGCTGCTCTCCCTCCCCAGGGGATCGAGACCCCGCACAGCACCCTCGATAGGACCAGGGGACACCAATGCCAACAGGAGCTGGTGGCTGGTTTTGGTGGGGAGCTGTTGGGGGCTGCCTGGATGGCGCAGGAACGGGGAGGTGGGAGCGTTTTGGCTCTGGAGAAGGGAGGGGAAGGAGCGTGGCTCCCCAAACCAGATGGCTTGGATGCTGAATTATTAAATTATGAATATTAATACAAATCAGACACGGAAGAGGTAATAATTTTGCTGCCCTACAGAAATAATTAACATAATTTTGATAAATTACATGATAAGAGAATCTCAAAATTGAGGTAGATTTATCTTAATTAATATCTTGGACTTGCTCCGAAAGGTAAATTGTTCCACTGGGGTCCAGGGAAGGGTGAAGAAGGGGCCCCTGGCTCCGTGAGCTGCACCCTTGCTGGGGTTAGTATGTGTGAGGAGATGGGGCAACCCCTCCAGGCTGCACCCCAGCCCTGGCTCAGCCGCACAGCGGGGAGCGATGTCGGGGTCATTCCCACCCCCACAGAGACAGCAAGTGACTTATTTCAGGTTGCACAGGTCAGTCAGAGAGTGGAGCTTTGAGCTGGATCTCCAAACCCCTGTGCAAACCTCTGCTGGGCTCTGACGGATACTTTGCCATGTCTCTCCATGGAGGCAGTGCTGGGTGTGCACCAAGGTTTGAGTCCACGGAATAGATGATTTCACCAGAAAGTTCCCCTTGTCTTTGCTTCAGGTGCCTGCGCTTGGGCACACGTGCGTCGGAGCACACGTGCCTGTTCTGTTCATCCATCTGCATGCACACAAGTGTGGTTGGTGGGTTCTTGTTTTCACAATTCGTGCAATTTCTGTGCTTGCACATTCATGGGGTTTTTTTTCCTTCCCAACGTATCCTTAGCACCTTCCACTGCGTGCTGGAGGTGAACATGCTGCAGAGGTGGGTGAATGCTCCTTCCCAGGGTCTGTGGAGCACTATTCAAGCTGCACATCTCCAACAACCCCTCTCCAAAGGACCGGGGCAGGGCTGCATCCCAAGCAGATGGAGACACACCAGGCAGGTACGGCGTGTTTGTTTTTTGCAGATGAACCACCAAGAGCTGTACAAGGCTGAACCAAAGTCAGTGGGGACATCCCAGGGGGGATGTTAGCCTGGGAGGGAAGGGAACATTCAGGTACTGAGTGATTTGCTTCACTATCCATCATTGTGGTGTTGAGCTGTTTTCCTTCAGCCTGTGTGACTCCAGAGAAGCCCATGTCCCTCTCCAAGTGTGTGTGCAATGAACGGGCAGTGCCCTTCCTCTTTGCCAAGCCATGGTTATTGCTGAGATCTTTGTCTTGGTGCTGCTACTGATCATCAGCTCAGCCTGCAAAGGTGCAAATCTGCCCGAGAAGGGTGTATGGATGGGGTGTGCAGATTGCTTTACATTGTGTAAAATTTTGCACTCAAATCTTGGCATCATCCAAAGGACCATAACCTCACACCTTCAGCAGAGGTGCAGCCCAGGAGTGACTTAACTCCTGAAGCATCCCCCAGCCATAGGCAGTGCATATGCTGGTATGGACATGCAGGTGGAGATCATCCATAGCCTATGGCATCAAAGCTGCAACTCAAATTGCAGGGCTACTTGCAAAATTAAGGGAAATTATGCGTTACTATGACATTTTTGCAGTACTGGTTCAAGCAATCTAGGAGAAGGCATTATCTGCACGTTAATGGTGTCCATTTGAACACCCAGAGCAGTAGCTCCACTGCAGTTATAGCCGTAGCCTAGTTACGTTTCGAGTATGTGTCTGCCGAAACAGCTTCTAACTCCTCGGTTTCTTGATATATTTCTGACATGGGTGAGCAGGAGGAGTGCAAGGAGCAGCCAGGAGAGGCTGTTCTCAGGAGGCTTCGGTCTTGGTCTTGAGCTCAAGAGGTTTTTAGATTCACATCCATGCATTTGCCAGCTTAATTGGCAAAAGCTTTAATTTTTCAGAAGGGTTAGAAATCTTGTTGATCTGTTCCCACTGGCAGTATTTAAAGCCTCAAACACTTTCTTTTCTCAAAGAGCTGTACAAATGTTAACTAACAGAGCCCCAGCTAAGCGTCATCTCTAGATGGGGAAACAGTCACACACCACACGAGTCCCTCAGCCTGGATGGGGAGTTGCTGCGTCCCTGTCCTGTGCTTCATCCAGAAGGAGCTGTCATCTCTTCAGGAGATGAGGCTCCAGAAGGAGCCTTCCCCTCTCTGCCTCATCCCCTGGCCTTGCTGCTGTAAAATCGAACTTTATTTCATGGTTTTTGGTTGGGCAGAAAATAATGGAAAGGAAAAGCCCAAAGCCACTGATTGCTGTGCCACCAAGGCAGAGACTTGTTATGATGTGACATCGTTGGTGCATCCAGGTGAGATGGAGATGGTGCCTGAGATAATAAGGGATATTCCTGGAGACACAAGGAGCAGTAGGAACCAGTATTGGGAATATTGCTCATGGAAAATACACAACAGGAGAGCTTCTGCCTTACTGGGAGCTTCTGAATACAGACCTGAGGGTGCTGCAGCTGTAGGTTAATTTTTTTTAAGGAGAGTTAATGCTGTTATGGGGCATGTGGGCCAGCACGTGCCATGGTCACCCTGCATGGGCACCCTGCTAAGAGGCATCAAAGGTGGCTCTGTGCCACACGCCACCTCAGCTGGGTCCTGCTGGGGCTTGTCCAGGTTCACTGGCCACCAGCCACCCACCGCAGCAGCTGAGCTTGCATACTGATGGGTGCCCAGCTCCCGAGGCAGGGCAGGTACACCTTTGGGTTTGTGTGTACATACATCTATACATTTTCCTTGCAACAGCGAGTTAGAGCCCAGGCTGTGGTGTTGCAGGAATTCCCCGTATGCCTCACGCCGCACAGCACAGCCCCGGGAGCGTTTTTCGGCCGGTGAGCCTCATGCTGTGTGTAGATATATGCGTGCACACAGGCAGGGACGGATGGATGGACACCAACTCCCACTGCATCCAATGATTCAATTTGTGTCCATCCTTAACCCCTTCACCGCTGCAGGAGGCATGTCCTGGGGCTTGGTCCCACCAGGAGGAGGGGACACGCTGCTGGTGGAACTTTGACAGAGCTGTTGGGATGGGAAGGATGTGTCTGGCTCTGGGGAGACTGAATTGTTCAGCTGTGTCTGGAGGTGGAGAAAGGAAATTGTGATGTAGGGCACAAGGGAAAGATTTTAGGAGGTCTGAGTGGAAGGAGGGTTGGATGGAGAGTGGGGCTGGACCCCCCTCTTCATGCAGCAAACCCCAAACAATAGCAGGGTGTGGAAAGTGGGGGAAACTGAGGCAGGGAAATAGGTGGACATGTATGGAGGGAGGCATTTGTTGGCATGACCGCCCTGTTTCTGCAGAACAAAGACGAGGTGTGGGAGTAAAGGACACTTGCATGGGGTGAAGGAAGCCAAGCTGAGCCAGCAAGAGAGCGCAGGAACCACTCCTATGTGTGCACACACATGAGTGCGAGCAAGACATTCCCACTTGGGAGAACACATCCATGATGTGGAGCTGGTGGAAACCTCATCCTTCCTCTCCTCTTGCAACCTTCCCTATGCTGGGGCTGAAAGTGGGGAGACTGGCTCTGGTTCTACCTTTTGTCGTTGCTGTTTCCACTTTGTTTCAGGTTTCTCCTCTGATGGGACTTTGGGCCTTCCCGTTCCCCAGTAATTATATAATTACTTCACAACATGCTGCAGGAATAGTCGGGGAGATGGCTACAGCTAGCACAACAATGGTGACAAGTAAAACATTAATTTCTGGAGTTCTTTTAATTAATTCATCAGGAATCGTGCTGTGCGGGATGATTACGTTAAAGTGTTTAATTACAAATTTATATGTAATGATGCACTTTAATTACTTTGGACTGGTACAATATTATTGGGCCCTTTTCCCAAGATTCCTGGCACTGGGTTTGGGCTGCACATAAGCAGTGCCATGGATGCTTGTGCCTCTAAATTATTTACATGGCATGGGAGAAATCGGGTCCTGATTGATGAGAGCACATTCTCCCCTTAGCTGAACGGGAGCGAGGGCCGTGGGGAATCTGGAGAAGGAAGGTCAGCGCGGCGTGTATGTGTCAGGCAGAACATCAGGGTGTTTTTTGTTGGAAGAATCGAGGTTAATCTGGTGGAAACTGAAGTGATAGAGAGCCAGGCATGATAAATATTTATCAAAGGGACCAGTGTCAGGATTCTGGTTCACTGATGCAGATACATCCTGGATGGATCTCATGGAACAGCACGAGATGCTGCTGCAAACAGCCCTCACCAAGCATGTAGGGTGGTTTTCTCCAGCTCCGCTCCTTTTGCTTGTCCCCCTTCCCTTTGTCCTGCCTGTCTTTGTGTGCATGTGTGTGTGTCTGTGCCTGCACGCTCATTTTCTTTCCCTTTAGGCTCCCATTCTCCCCTCATCCCATCTCTATTTGCCTCCATGCACAGGGAGCATCTGTCATTCTTCTTTCTCCTTTGTCAGCATCCTTCCAGGCTAGATGGACCATAGAGGGTCTGCCATGCTCTTAGAAGGGCCTGTGAGCTAAAGTGCTTCAAGTTAAGTTTGAGGTTGGCCTGTCTTTAAGCTGCTTGACATGCAAAATAACCATGTAGTGCAGATCTGTGTATATCTATATCTATATATCTGTGCTGCACAAAGTAATCTGCAGGGCAGGCACTGCCTTGCTGTCATCATGGATTCGCAGCGTCTGGCCCATGGGGGTCTGGCAAAATCTGCTTTGTTTTGCTTGAGTTAGGAGAGCAGGATCTGGCAAGGAAGAAATCAGATCATTTCCTCTTCAAGGGAGAAGGGAATAGACATCAGCTTTGGGTACGTTATGCGGATGGATGCCAGCAGATGCAGCGGTGAGGTTGGGTGTAGTGTCACCGACACTTGTCTTGCCGTGGGTTTGTGTCAGTATAATTGCAACCAGAATTTGCTGGCAAATAGCAGCAAATGGACCCTGTGAGATGCTCTGCTCTGCTGCAGCCAGGACTTTGCCTGTTTATTTCTTGTGCAGTTGCACAGATGATGCACTGCTTTGTCTAGAACTGCAGGGTCCCAAGGTCCAAGCCATTTAGTTGTGTTACTTGGCTTTGAACACACACAAAAAAAGTCACTTGGAGTAGCTGATGTCACTCTCTTTGTGTGGGTACAAGTTGCAGACTAGCAAAAAAAAGTTGGAAGTCCTTCCTCTTCCAGTGACAATTGAAAACATTATTATGTTATCAACGTTCTTCTCATAACAAATCCCACACTGAAACCAAAACACAGCGCTGCTCTAGCTACTAAGAAGAAAATTAGCTCTGTCCCAGCTGAAAACCAGGACACGTTGTCAAGCTGATTTCTTGCTGATTAGGAATAAATGGGAGTTTTCCTGGGAGATGGCAGAATAAGTGCCAGGGCAGAGGCAGGTGATGGTTGCCCTCATGGCCAGCACCCGTTGCCTGCTCTTGGGAGCATCAGAACTCAGCGCTGCTTTGCTACGCTTGCACTCAGCTTCACATTTCTGTGGTGGTCACTGCAACCATCTCGTCTCCTCTGTACAGACAGACAGAATGAGTTTCAGAGCTTCATCTTGCTTCTGGGCCCTGGCAGGTTGGTAGGTGAGAGCAACTTCAGTGGTTTCACCTTCTTGGGGGTGTAGGAGACTGTGTTGACTTTGCCTTCATGCATTTTTCGCAGAGCTTTGCAAGTCTTTATTGATTCATAGTTGGTTTTGGTGTTGGTTTTTTTTTTTGGTTGGTTGTTTTTTTTCCCCCCATCTCCTCATCTAATCTCCAGGGCTGGATGCCCTCCTGGCAGAGCAGGCAGTACCTGGTCTGTCTGACCCAGACCTGCAGCACAGGGAGGCTGCCATGGCATCAGCAGGTCCTTTCCTAACATTAATTATGAATCCAGATTTGCAGTCCAAGCCTTTCTCTGAGCTTCTGGCACTCACGGCTCAGTGAAGATGGGAAGGGCATGGTGACTGTATCCTCCCAGAAGACCTAATGCAGGGCACATGGGATTAACCCCCACAGTATGGGGTGCCCACCCAAGCAGGAGGCCAACAACTGCTGAGCAAGAGAGGTCCTGGTGAAGCGAAGCTGTTCACGTGGGCTTCACGTGGGTAAGCAAGTTGGAAAGAGTCCTGTGGGGAGCCAAAATATGCATCGACCTGCTGACTCACAACAGCTGCTGTTCCTGGTGATGCTATAGCTGAAGCAAAGGGGTAAAACCCCTTTTTATTTCTATGGAAAGACAGGGTGTTTGCAAGCCCAGCTTGTTCTAGAAAGTTTTACCTCCTTCATATCTCCTCAGCTTTGCAAAGGCCACCCCAGCAGGTGGAAATGGTCCCTTGGTGCAGATGGAGGGGACAGAAGCACTTCTCCCTGACAGGTTGCTCATGCCCCTTTCCTTTGCACCTGTGTAAGATGTGACTGCATTTTGGCAGTGACCTGGGATCTTCAGAGCTCTCAATGAGTGCAGAAGAGTACTTCGTGCTGCAGCTCGGGTGTTTCCAAACCAGAGCTGGTCCCAGCATTTGGCATCGCACTTGCTGGGTCATGGAAGCCTTTTCCTGGCTGTCATTCAGAGAGAAGGGTTCTGTGAGCGATGGCAGGAGCAATGCTCTCCTGGAGGGTGGGTGGGAGATGGGGGGCTGTGATCAAGGTGCAGGCAAAATGTGTGAGCATCATGAAGAGCAAACCAAATGGACTCATGTTCATCCTGAAATCCTGGAGTGGAACGTATCCTGCACGTGTTTGTAGTAGCCATAGACTCTGCGTGATGGAGTTTGCCAGACTGCCATGTGGGCTTCAAATGAAATGTCCTTTTTTTCTTTCCTTCTTTTTTTATTTTTTTTTTTTCCTTGACATCAGTCCAGACATCCAGAACATCTAGAAATGGTTTTGGTGCTGGTACTCACTGTCGGAGGAGGAGACAGGGTGCTGCACACATACCCTCCCTCTCCCAGGTGTGCTGTGCCAGTCAGAGGCACAGGGCATCTTTCCAGGCCAGACCCCCCTGAGCAGAGCGATTCGTTCTGCTGTAAATAATTCCCATTTATGGCTTTTCTCCTGCCTGCATTGAGCTGGTTCAGGTGCTGGAAGCAGAGACCGTTGCCTCGTCACGATGTGTTGGAGCCCAGCACGTTGTGCCGGGGAGAGCTGCCTGCGGTGCCGAGGAGCATCCCAGTGCCAGAGGGGCTGGGGAGCTCCTGGGGGACCATGGAGACGATGCCTGAGCTGCTTTAACACAGCTGAGGGTTGATGAAGGTTCCTCTTTAGGTGGGGTCAGGCTTCTGGCAATAAACCCAACTTACATCCCCATCCTTCTCCAAGCCGAGTCCCCAGCAGCGTTGCAGCACCTTGGCCACACTGAACGTGGCTGGCTCCGTCCGTCCGTACGGGCTGCCAGCACGGGGAAGGGCTCCTCGGGCGTCAGGCCTGCCAAGGCCAGATGGTGTTTGTGAGCAACGCCAGGTCCCAGCTGAGCGCTGCTCTGGCAATAAACCCAACTTACATCCCCATCCTTCTCCAAGCCGAGTCCCCAGCAGCGTTGCAGCACCTTGGCCACACTGAACGTGGCTGGCTCCGTCCGTCCGTACGGGCTGCCAGCACGGGGAAGGGCTCCTCGGGCGTCAGGCCTGCCAAGGCCAGATGGTGTTTGTGAGCAACGCCAGGTCCCAGCTGAGCGCTGCCCGGCGAGACGCGCGCAGAAGCTGCCGCTGCCGCCCGC
>NW_010339729.1:22917-27197 GCF_000700745.2 Antrostomus carolinensis | reverse complement strand
TACACCTGCCGATGGGCAGCCTCCGCGCGCGTGGCACCGCCGTGAAGGAAGGAGGAGAAGCGGCAGCCCCATCTGGAAGGAATTTAGTGGATAAACAAGGGCGGTGAAACCTGAAAGTGAAAAAAAAATTGGGGAGGAAATAAGAATAATCAAGAAAAAGAAGATGGCGCAGGGGAGATGCGGTCAGCCCGGTAAGGTCATGGGGTGCACTGGGTGAGGGCTGAGCGGCACCCAAGGGTGGTGGTGCATGGGCATGGGTGGCTGGGACATGTCCCCTTTGCATGGGGACCCTATTTGCACCAGGACCCCCCCCTTTCCCCACGCACAACCCAGGGCCAGCTGCCCTGCCACATCCACACCAGCTCCAGAAAAAGGTGCTGGGGGATATTTAACTTCTCAGGAGCAAATCCTAAGTGATTGTGAGCAAAATTGATGGGAGAATGTACTTTCTGCCGACTTTGAATTTACTTTGGTAAACTGTACACACTCAGGGCTTGGGTATATAATTTATTGAAAGGAACCAGACTGGAAATCAGCTTCATACTGTGAGTAATTTCTAGCATCACTGTAATCTATCACCGGGAGACAGGGCACTTTGTTTCTCTGAAAAATTATTTTTATAGTTGGCTTAGTAACAACAACAATTATTATTATTAATATTAATAACTACTTGTGTAAGGCCTTTCATGAACAGTTTGGAAACTGTTTTGCACATGAGTCAATAGGTGTTAGATGCTTCTCATGGGAAGGGAAACTGAGGCACAAATTTGGACACTGCGTTGCCTAGAGTCAGCCCAGCATGTGGCAGCCTCCCTCCCAAACACAGCCTGGACCACTGGATGCTGCTGCCCTTCGTGTATTTCAAAAATATTTGAGGTTTTAGTAGTGATGAAAGAGAAGGTCAGGAAATTATTTTCTTTAAAATTTGGGTCTACTTGGGTTAAAAAAATTATTAAGCAAACTTAAGAAAGAGACAGCCCTTGCCATGTTATGGTGGCTGGAGCTGATGTGCAGGTTGTCCCCTGCATCCTCCAGCTCATCCCCTGGGAGAGCGCAGAAACAAGCACAACATCTCAGCTCAGAAATAGTGACTCAGACATTTCCTCCACTTAGTTTTAATCTAAGGGAAGTAGAAAATTTTAGAAGCCTTTGATTTCCTCCAGAATGGCTCCTCTGGCCTGTGGTCACTGAGGCCCTGACACCATCATCTTGAGCACCACAACATCTGCCTGGGTATGAAAAGCAGGACCCATCCTCAGCAGCAGTGGTGCCAGGGCTGAGATCTGTGGAGATCCGTCCTCCACTCCGTGGTGCCAAGCCCACCAGCTTGGCTTATTAAATACCACAGTGCCACTTCACAGGGATCTCCCCAGTCTCACTTTCCAGAGTGGACAAATTCCATTTCTGAGTAGAGATCAGCAAAGACCCGCTGCTGAAAACACATTGGGTGCTGGGGATGAGGGTAGACCCCCACCAAACAGGCTCCTGGGGTGGACAGATGTGGATGGAGACACCTCAATGTCATCCTTCTCTCTCATCTTCTCCACTGCTTAGGTCACGTGCAAACTAAACATGGTTGTTCTGGACACATGTGAAATTATTGTAATTTAGAGGGTGAAACTACTCCAGGTGGAAATTGCATTCCTCTGTGGAAGCAGTATAAACTTTCTATCCATATATTGTTCAAGACACTTTTATCTGTAACGAGAGAGCTCTTTAGCTGAACTTTTTCCCTGTTGCTTTTCACTTCTTGCTTTCTAGGAAGAATAATAATATTTAAAATGTATGGAGCACTTTACAGATTCAAAGTCCATGTGCAGATATTAACTAATGAAGCCTTGAGTCGATCCCATGATGTGGAGGGGCACAGCAGCGTTATCTGCACTTGCAGGTGGAAAATTCAAGGCAGGAGAGAAGGTAGGGTAGGATCAGGAGTGGAGCCTGGGCTTCCTACCCGGCCTCAGGCAGCATCAGTGCCTTGCTGTAGCCCATCACCTCTGGGTTTGCTTGCAAGTGTTCACTTCCAGTAAGAAAAGTGGGTTAAAAAAAAAATATATATATATATTTTTTTTTCCAGCACTAGGAGTTTTGATGCTTTTTGGGCATCTTTTTCTTTATTTCTTTAATGCAATGAAAAATGTTTAGAGTAGAACCACATTCCTTAATCCTGTACAGTGGTAATAAAATCTGCATTTCTTCAGAGCCATTCAACCTGAATCATCCCTGAGCACTGCTGCTGACGTGCAAGCAATGCATGGCAATAAATCCACCCACTGCCTCGATGCAGACGCTTCGCTTAGGACACAGGGAGACAGCCCAGGTGCAGGTGGGACAGAGCGAGGACACTCCTGCCTTGACCCCAGAGCACACCAAACCAAAGGTTTTTCAGAAGATACCCATTTCTGCTCAGTTTGCTGTGATGAAGTCAGATGTGTAAGATTTACTGTGCAGGTACATAAGCCCTGGATACGTTGTACCTGTGCTGTCTGTCCATCCAGGGTTCCTGGACATCGGCAGTTCCAGCAGGGTCACACAACACCTGCATATCCCTGAAAAAATTCCACTTTTCCACCTGGAAAAAATTTCCAGGAAGGTGCGTTGGAAGAGACACGGCTCATGGTGCTGGTGATAGTTAATTATCCAGCATCCCGGTGGGACCGAGCTGTCACCGTCACCATTAACGCTGGAGAAGCAGAGCCACAAGGAGGGCAGTGCCACGGCCCCGCTCACACGCAACGCCAGGCATCTGATGGAAAAGCAAAGGATTTCCACTTCCAGACCCATCATCTCTGCCTGCAGAAGTTAGAGAGGAGGGCGGGCAGCAGCTTGGGGAAACCAGAGGAGCACAGAACATTTTTTTCCCCCAGTTTTCTCCTATTTCCCAGGACTTTGGAGGGTTTTGCTCCATCACAGGTGAGGAAGCCAACAGATGGCACTGTGCTGTTTCTGGAGGAGTCCAGCCTTGCTGGAGGCCAGGAGTGCGATGCCCGAATGCTGGAATAGCGTTGCACTTCAGGGAAGTTTCTCCCTGTGCAAAGGCAGCAGCAAAGTCTCCCCATGGCCTTTTGTCCACCCTGAGCTGCTGCTGCTTTGGCCCAAAACAGCAGATGTGTTTGTACACAACCATGGGACATTACCTGTTAACAGGAAAAGGGATGCAAAACCATCCTGCAAACCAGGGGAGTGTTAGAAAAACTCAAATTCCCATCAAGAACATTTTTCTCCCCACATCCTCTGTGGCAGGCGTGGGCAGATTGGACGCCCTTGGCGCTGTGCTGGTGCCTGGATGAGGAAATCGGTTGTGGGGAGATGATTATTTTGGCAGGAGGCGCCGGGTTCTGTGGGAGCACGGCTGGATCAGGTGGCCCTCATCTGGAGTTTGACTTTAGCCCCGGGCGTTCCTGGTGTTTGGGATTGACAGAGTAGAGGTGAGGGATGGGGTGATGCTGGGGTTGGTTCCTGGCAGTAAAACCCTGCCTGTTGTTTTCATCAAGCCTCCCCTGTGCAAGAGTGCCCTTTATTTTACATGTCCTAGGTTTGCACGTGCTGCTCAAGGAGCAGAGATACATTCACATCTCCAGCTATAGGTTTGCGCCTCATAGCAGGGTTGGGCAAGAGGTGTGGGGTGAATTATCCCCACCGTTCAAAACCTGCCTGTTTTCCAAACTCAATCTCTAACTCCTTTCCAGTCTGGTATTGCAAAGTCCTGGGAACCATTCCCCAGTGCTCCCAGTCCTACCTGGTGCGTATCACTGTCATAATTGACGGACGGGGCTCCCTTATTTCCAGCTCCTTAATGAGCTTGCATGCCCCAAGATCTCTTCTCCTTCCTGTATTGGTATCACATCTTCCATCCTCCACTCCTATGAGACCCCACCTGCAGTGCTGCGTCCATTTCTGGGGCCCCCAACATATGAAGGACATGGACCTACTGGAGTGAGTCCAGAGGTGGCCACGGGGATGATCCAAGGGCTGGAGCACCTCTGCTGTGAGGACAGGCTGAGAGAGTTGGTGCTCTTCAGCCTGGAAAAGATGAGGTTTCGGGGAGACCTTCTAGTGGCCTTCCAGTACTTGAAGGGACCTACAAGAAAGCTGGGGAGGGACTTTTAACAAGGGCAGGGAGTGATAGAACAAGGGGTGATGGCTTTAAACTGGAAGAGGAGAGATTGAGATGAGATCTGAGGAAGAATTTCTTTCCTGTGAGGGTGGTGAGACACTGGAACAAGTTGGCCAGAGAAGCTGTGGCTGCTCCTCCCTGGAAGGGTTCAAGGCCAGACTGG
>NW_010339729.1:10932-22899 GCF_000700745.2 Antrostomus carolinensis | reverse complement strand
CTGGTGGAAGGTGTCCCTGCTGATGGCAGGGGGGTTGGAACTGGATGATCTTTAAGGTCCCTTTCAACCCAAAGCATTCTATGATTCTATGAAATATCTGTGATGGGGATGGGGAAATCTGGGCTCCAAACCCAGCATCAGGAGCTGCTCTTCCCTGGTAGATACATGTGAACAGGCTTAGCTGTCAAGGTGGGGGAAACTCAGAAACGTGGCCCTATTTTCTTGCCTTAAGCCACAAGACCTTTTCTAGCGAGCGGGGCCAGCAGTGAGCACACACCACAGCTTCACATCCTGCGGCGCTGCGTATCCACCTCCCCTTCCTACAATTTGCCTTTGCTCTTTTTCTTCCCTCCCCTCTTCTAAAAACCCTCTTCAAGGTCCAATCCAGCAGAGGCATGCAGCATTTTCCACCAGGCCCTGAGCATCCCCATCTCCCACGGAGCCCCTGTGCACCCTTCGAGGACGTGCTCAGCATCACCGCTGCTCCCGGCCGCCCTCCGCACGTGGTGAGCTTGACCCCGCTGCCGTCCTGTGCCACCTTTCAAATTGCTGAAGTCAAATTAGGGTAAGTAGTTCCATGAGGCTGACCTCTGCCTTGTCAGTCTTTACATCATTCAAAGGCAATTTAGCCTATTCATTCATAACGAGAGGGTATTGATTGAATAATCTCTGTTATTAGCATTTGGGTAGAACTTGCTCTTTGGTTTATTTTATTATTGTTTTTCTGTTGGTTAGCTTAAACCTGCTTCTGTTTTGCCCTGCTGTAGCTGCCACTGCAATTACAGTAAAGAGTATGAGCAGATACTTGATTAAGCCTTGCAGAGATTATTACAAAGCAAGGCCTCTTTCCAAATGCACATATTTCAGAAGAAATAGCATAAAGAAGCATGCACGTGTGAATCCCTAGAATCTGCAAGCACCATTTATCCTTGCAGGTCAATAGCTCATGTTGTCTGCTCTGCCAAATTGTTCAAACATATATAACGCTCTCAAAACATTGCTTAATTAGATTCTGGAGAACATTGACACACAAACAAAAGATATTAATATCAAGGATTTCAGCATCAAATGTAGTTTACACAGATCAAAGAACATTTTTGGTGCAAAGAGGTTATGGATGTGACAGGTTGTTACTCCAGAAGTGAAGAATATGATAAGAGGGGGAAGCAGTGATCAGAGAGCAGAGCACAAAGAGGAACGAGCATGGACTTGTGAGGGACACAGGGAAGATAAAGCTGCAGAAACAGAGAAAAAGGAAGATTACTGGAGAGGCAGGGAAAACACCTTACAGAAAACAGTGTCAGACTCTGTGGCAATACCCCCTAAAATGGACACAGAGCTTTTTGAGGGTTCAGGATTTTGAATTGCTGCTATAGGGTAGGACAAGACTCATCCTCTTTCATAGGGATGGCATATTAAGAACAAGATTCAGAACTTGAAAATGTGTTTCTCGGCAAAATCTTCCTTTAAATTAATGGCTGAGGTCTGAATGGAGACTTGGACCTTAGCTGGGAGCCTTTTGCTGCTTAGACATTTGATGTGGTCTTGAGATTGTGTTGCTTGAAATTGGAACGAGATGGTGAAGAGGTGAAGGACGGGTATGTGGAGATGAGCTGGAAAAGTCATGAAGTGACAGGCTTAAGTCAGAGGTGGGTTGTCAGAAGATATGCAGTCTCCTTGGGATGTGGATGTCCTGTCTCCATCGCCTTGGAATAGCTACAGGGTCTGGGAACAGCTTCATGGAGCCTCGGTGATCCTGGACAAGCAGGAGTGCCCCAAACCTACAGCCTGAACTGGGGAAATTTTCAATCTGGAAACAGGACCTTAAATCAGCTCATCCACATCACCTGGAACAGAAAATTACTCTCCAGAGGCTACCTGGAACAGAAGCAAGGAGCTGGAAAGAAAACATAGGAAATGGATGTAGGTGTAGACATAAAGTAGCAGGCCAGGAAAACAAGCAAACAGCTAAAAGAGCAAGCTGAGGGGAAGTCAATAAATTGACTTAAAATACATATGAATGAAAAAAAAATTAATAAGGCTAAGCTGTATTTAATGTCAATATTGTTGTAGTAGTCTGAGAAATCATGAATAAATAAAAGCAGATGGTGGATTGATCATACAACACCAAGAAAGGCACTTGTGAAGAATATTTTCTTCTCAAGGCACACAGACTCATACACATGTTTCTCGTTTGCTTTAATGGGAGTCATGTTTGCAAACTCCTGTGTATTGAGAAACAGGTAAACCTCAGTGGTTAAGGCTTGTTTTGACACAATTATTTCCTTATTCTCCTGGAAAGTACTCACTTCTCTTTCAAAAGTGTTCCACTTGCATATTATGCTATATATCACAGCGACCTGCCAAATCTGCTGCAAATTATTCAAAAATATGCTGACAAATCAAGGACTAGCATTTGAAAATGTGGGTAATTTGCAGCATTATTGAAAAGCACCCTCTTCCTTCAACTTTTCCCAACAAGTGAGCACTAAAAGCAAACTGCCTGTCGCTTCTGACAAGGGAAGGATTACCCTCATCCAAATGCCGACCAAGCTGCTGGGACCTGCATCTTGGTCCTGAAAGATGCTGGGTGCTCTCAGAGCCGACTGCGCTGAAGAAGCTCAACTCCTTTCCCAACTTTGTATCTATTGATTTTTCTTTGTGGATAGTGCATTGTAATATCCCATTTTAAAAACTGGGAAGAGAGGACACTGTGTCATGATGAGCTGCATATTCCTGGCACAGAGGTCTTGCTATTAGGCCCTATTCCAAAAGACCATTTAAGCATGCAATTTCTGAAAAACCTTATTTTTATTAGGCTCTTTCATTAGGTAGGTCCTTAGTTATACTACAGTTGCAGAGACAAAGCAATTTGTCTGTCTGTCTATCACTAGTTCTCATTGCCATGTTATTTAACTTTTGGAGACCAAAATAACATCTTTAATGTCCCTGTGAAAGGGCATTATTTGTCTTAAAATGTAAATCTTATTATTAAAATCAAAGTGAGAGCAGTAAAGAAATGGCCAGGTATAAAATTGTCAGAGTATGTTTAATTATGTGCCATTTTTATCCCAATTTCAGCTCTCTTCATCAACGGGAAAACCAACAACTTCTGAGTTTCTTCTCAGAGAGTTGAAGGCGCAGTTGTGTCAAAGCCTGGGGTGGGCACCATTGCTTCGGAGGGATGATTGGAAAAGGGTGCAGAGGTAGAGCCATGAGATGAGCAGAGAGGTGTCCCTGTTTCATGGAGTCGCTCAGTTCATGGTCACTTTGTGCCACCGAGCAGGAGTGGTCCAAGCTGGAGGGGGCTGGTGCACGTCTCAGGAGCAGAGCTGCTTCAACAGCATGCTCTTGCTGTCTGCTTGGACCTCACTGACCAAGTTTCTCTGTGCCCTAAGCAAATCATATTTAGAAAACCTCTGTTGTAGCCTTCAAGATTGGTTGCTTCACATTTTGATGTAAAGCTTTTTGAAGCCATGGAGCTGCCAGGAATATTTTGTGTACTTGAAGTGAGTTGCTGTGGAGCACCTGTATATGGGATGGCCATCGTGTACTTGGAGAGATGCTGAACTGCCTGCTGATTATAGTCTCATCCTGTAGACTTGTTCTTTGGTCCCCAAGACGGTGCAGAGAAAGCCAAGAGCCTCTTCATTTAGCACTGTCACAATTTGCATCTTGTTTCAAAGCTGGTTTCGTAGATCACAGCCCGGGTGTTCTTCTGTTTGCACAGTGCATATTACAGTGAGATCCAATTTATGGCTTGTGCTCTTCAAGTGTTTCACAGTTCTGGCTTATCTGCCCCAGGAGTTTTATTTTTCCCCTGGAAATGATTAGGTGGTTGTGAATTGACATGAGGAGCTATCAGGAGGAATAGGCAAGAAGAGCATTAACGGTCTGTAGAAAACACAGGAGACCTATATCAACAGGTATTTCAGAAAGGCACTTGGGGAGTTATTCTCAGCCCTTGCTAGAGGAAACAACTTGCAAAGCTGTCAGTTTAATTGCTGCTGGACCTGAACCCAGCTTGTAAAGTCACATCTGATCCCAGTGTGTACACATGCCCATGGTAGCCACGTGGCCAGGCAGCCCATGGTCTGCTCGGTCTGCGCAAATCTCGACTGTGAGGTCCTGAGTGTGCAGGCTTGTGGGATCAGAGGTGGAGGCTGCCTCTGCCTGTGGTGATGAAACCAAAATTCCCAAAAAGCAACAGTCAGGTGCAGGACAGACCATGTAATACTGAATCAAAATGCTGCTAAGCCTTGGGTACTTGTGGCTGTGAGCACCCTCAGCTGGGGAGCATCAGCAGTCTGGGGACTGGAGACCCTTGTGTTAAATCAACAGGTAAGGAGATCCAGTCTTACAGTGAAAAAGAAGAACCAGTCCCTTGTGACAAGATGCAGACACACAATGTGGGTAGGGAATGGCACTGCCTGCCAGGCAGAGGTGGAAAAGACTCAGGGGGAATTTGGCTGAGGTTTAGGAAATCCTGAAGGCAGCAGATAAGCTGAACGCAGAATGGTCATCCACCGAATCCTCTAATAGAAGAACGAGCAACACTCAATTGAAAACAGTGAGAGATTCAGTTTGAGACAGATAAAATAAAGCACTGCTGGACACGGCAGGTAGTGAACTTTGGGAACTTGCTGCCACGGGAGGAAAAAGGAATTAGACAAACTCATGGAAATAGCTTGATAAATGGCAGGTAAAATCCCTGGGCAGGGATGCACCCTCCAGCATCCCTGCCAAGACACCTCAGGGAGCTGAGGAGCACGAGGGGGATGGAAAGTGGCCTGGGTAGCATGCTTTCCTTAAACACCATGTCCTGCTGTGCCCATCGCAGACAGCATGCCAGGCTGGACACACGGCTGGTCAGAGCCAGCCAGGTCATCCTGTTCCCCGAGCCTTCTGGCACGAGCATTTCTGCTGCAGTGCGCAAACGCCGGCTTGCACGGGGGCTGGCACGCTTCCCACAACAGGCGTGCAAAGACCATCGCCCCGCAGCTTATTCTACATCAAAGGACAAGTGGCACAGCTGCTGGTGGTGGGGTTCACCCCCCGTCCTTGGGGCAGGGCGCTCTGCTGTCCCCCTGTGTCACAGCTCTGCTCTCCATCCTTCCCGTGCTGTTATGAGCCCCGGTGATGGCAGCTGCCTGGAGAGTACCTCGCTGCTACAACATAAGACACATGGATCAATTAACTCAGTTGCTGGGTTTCACTTTTGAATCAATTAACTGGAACTGAAATTAACTAAAAATATCCTTTGCTTATTAACAGACTGAACTAATTGCGATAAAAGGTGGGAATAAAAGGAGAAACACAGAGATGCTATTTGTCACAGCGAATCTCTGCCCTCATCTTTATTGCAAATATTCCTCATTTACTACGCGGACTAATGACTCCACAACCTCCAAATTGGTAGCGTCATCCCATGATGAGGCGGCTGCGTTTCCCACCATCCCCAGCACATCCCAGCTCTGCGGGACCAGGATGGGGCCTGGCTGGAACCTGCTCTCATCTCCACCAGCCCTCCTGCCCCGGCTGCTCTGCAGGGCCTGGCAGCGTGCAGCCCTCTTTGTCTCACTTTCCTTCCCTTTGTTTCTGGCTCCAGTTCTTTGTTTGCCTGGTTTTCCCTTTTTTTTATGTTGTTTGCATCCATCATTCCTCCATTGGCCTTTCCTTTCTCTTTCCTTCTTCATGCATGCTTCTACCCCGTCCCAGGGTTTTCCATCCATGCCCCCCCAGCCCCTTCTTTCTTCCCATTTCCACCATCCTCTTCCCTCAGTCCACAGCGCTATCCTGCTCCTTCCTTCTGTCTTCCCAGCTGCAATTATAGCTAATCAGATACCTGAGCAGTTCTGCAAAGCTATTAGTGGCTTCCCGCTCATCCCCAGGGGAGGTGAGTAGAGCTGGACAATTAGGCTTTTCCATGCAGCCCCCAGTCTGATAAACACCATAAACAACACGGGGCGATGGGCACATCTCTGTCACCGGTGGGACCGCGCTGGACATGACCGGTGAGCATCCTTGGCCGTGCTGGTTGTCCCACAGCAGGACCTGGGATGTGGGATGCTCCCGAGGAGCATGGCTGGCTGCCCTCCTCCTGCCCCTGCCCTCGCTCCGAATCACCCTGTTTGGGGTGGGAAAAGCCTGGAAGGTGCTTTTGTTGGGGGGCACAGCCTCTCCTGTGGGGTTGATGTGCGGTGTTTGTTGCAGAGAATTTCCCCGCTCGCTCCGCAGCCCGGCGCACCCCTCCTGCTGCTGGATCTATGAGCTGTGTGTGTGTTTTGTAATTAAGCAGTTAATTGCACTGGAGTTCTTGATTAGCTTTGGGGGATGGTAATGTTCTAGCAGGATGAGATGTTGTGTACAGTTCAGAATCATTTACAGAAATTGGAGCTAATTTTGCTGTCTGTGCTTATTACTGCATTAATTTAATTTGGGTTGCTTTTAGCTCATTAACACATCTAATTAATTCGTTGACATCACTATTAAGATGTCTCTTTGAAATTGGCGTCTCCAGATAATCAGGATGGAAGAGGCTGACAGATCAGGCGCGAAGCTGACTGGGAAAATGGGGAAGAAGGAAAAAAAAAAAAAGGAACTACTAATGAATTTTCCATCAGAATCGCACGGTTTGTCAGAGTTGGTATCAGAGAGGCAGAGACAGAGCTAGTGAGACAGAGAAAGGGCATGAGAGAGACAGCAATGGTAAAGGGAGACTTGTTCTTTCAAAAATATTATATTTGTGAGGAGAGCAAGCAAGACGCAGGAGAGGACAATAAATATCCTTTAGCGAATTGACATCAAGGCTGCATATTTCTTAGTTAATTTTCCTCTCTCTCTGGTTTTCCATTGTGGCCTTTTGGCTGTTTTAATTTTATTTTCTGCACAAAAGTAACACCAGTGCTGGGGGCTTGGATGGACCCATTGGGCTGGGGGAAGGCTGCGGGGATGGGAGACCATCCGTGCTGTGGCGAGTGCAGAGTACAGGGGATGGACAGACAACTGCAAGCAATTAAATTACTGTCGTTTAATGAGTTAGCACGTATCAGCAGAGCCTCGGTATCTGGCTGTATGCTGGCCTGGCTGCATTTGTGAAATAAAACAGCTTAGCATAAGCCTGCCTTGATGGTGGTTGTTGCTAGGAGGAGAGACACATCTTATGGGTTTGGAAGGGCGGTTATGGCTCACTGGTCTGGGTGGAAAGTCACAGCGAGGGTCTAGGACACTGCTGGAGGCTGGGGAATCATCTGCATGGGAGAAAATGTGAGCAAACCCAGCAAAATGAGGCTGGTGGCAGGGAGGCAAATAATGCCTTCACCCCAGCGAGGGCTGGTGCCATTGTCCAGGGCACAGACTCACTGACCATCATTGGGTGCAGCTGAGAAGATGGTGCAGTGTCCTGAGGCTGGGTGGTAGCAGGGCTTGGGGACTGTCCCTCAGCAGGGGTTGGAGTTAGGTGGGCTGCAACAGAGCAGGGAGAAAAGAGGAGCCAACCCTGACCTTGCTCCATGATGCAGGTTGATAAGAATGCAGTACATGCTTAAAATGACCCAGAAGAGCTGCTTCTCTGGCTCCAGGACCCAAATTTGGAGAGATGATGTGCAAGGGAAGGGATTGGGGAGCACAACTGGCTAAAGGCAAACAAGGGGCTGGGGGATGTGATGGTGGAAAGTTTTCAGAGAGGGCAGAAATATCACAGGCAGAATAAAACCAGAAAGGCACAGGGGAGTTCTTGTGTGAGAGGTGAGAACTGGGGGAGTCCTGGTGTTAGAAATATTTACTGAAAGAGGAGGCAACGCTTGAGGAGCAGATGGGGAAACACTGTGGACGCAGACCCTTTCCTTTCTCTTTAGCCCCTCCAGTGTCCCCTTCTGCAAGGTGCTGAGCCTGAAAGCACAACCCTCAGCACACAGCCAAACTCTCCACCTTTTTGAGTTTTCTCTCTTCTCATATTATTTCTCCTTTGCCCCTAGATTTGCCCAGAAGTGTCTGGTCAGCGTGGTGCAGAGCTGGGACACTGGGACCCTGAGTGTGGTCATGCTGCCGTAGTGGGAAGCTGTCCCCACCTCCAGCTCTGGACACATCTTCCCAAAACCATGGAGGTTCCAGACACGAGGGGAGGAGAGAACACACACAGGTATGTTTTGCAGTTGATTATGGTTTTCTCCTGTAGATAACCTCCATCCAACTGCAGAAGACACAACCTCTTTCTGTCACACCTTCCCTGTGACAAGTGGGACAGAAACAGGAGAAACAGCCCCAAAACCCACTTCACCCATGTTTTTAGCCTTTTTGGATTCACAGAACCCCCAGGTTTTCATGGTGCATGTGCAGACCCCTCCATATACTTAAAATTTGTGCTGACTGACAGCAAACCAGCTTTTCTCAGTTACCTTCCACAACCCATGATGGGTCCCTCTGGAATCTGTAGGCAACACATTCAAACCACCAATCTAGTTAACTCAGCACACTCCCAACCGCTTCCTGGATGTGCCAGTCAGCATGGCTTGTTCCTGGAAGCGTTTTCTGTGGAGTTAGTAACATTATCTGGGCTACAAATATAATGTACCCTTCCCACCATCCTCCTACCCCTGTCAAGGGATGTGCAATGTGGATGGAGGCAACAGAAGGAGCATTTTCACTGGGAATAGCTGTCCTGCAGAAAGGCTGTTGTAAAATGGCTTCAAACTAATTGATTTTAAAGGAGAACAAAATCTCAAGTTGCAGTAGAAAGGCTGTTGTGGAGGGAGAGGATGATTTTAAAGGGTCTATGCATTGCACCTGATTCCCACTACAGAGATAAAGGTAGGTGAGCTCTGTGTTGTGCACCATAGGATATACACTTTTGCCAGAGCTGTCAGTCTTGGAAACATGTGTCATATGTTGGTATCTACGTAGTTTTCAAAGGTACCAAACTAGACCAGGGCTAAATTATAAAAGGAGAAAACTGGTTTGAAGAGCATCTTTTGTGGCAGTCTTGGTTTGCCCCCATGCCATCCAGCTGAAATGTGCAGGTTGGTGGCACCACTGGTGCTGTTATCTGCTCTCCTTTCCAGACAGACCCCAAATCCTCCTTTCAGACCACCCCAAAAGAGACAAACACATGATCATACTGAACACACAGTCAACCTGAAAAGTCACAGGAGTGAGTTGCATTGGCTTCCTGGGATTCCTTGTCCAACAGTGGTGCTAAAATAGAGCATGTTTGTGATTTGGGAAGAAAAGAACCCAAGAGTATCTCCACATCCTCAGTCCAACAAATAAACCCAAGCAGATCTTTATCTTCTGCACTGCAAGGTTCTCCCTGTGAGAGGCACAAGGTGATTTACTCCAACACTGAGCTGCAGTTTCCACCTGTGGAAGAGAAGTTTGCTCAAATTTCTATTCAATTTCGTTGAAGGGAAGAATATTAGAAACTCCACTCTTTAGCACTTCATTAAACACTTTAGTTTAATAGTATCCTCCAGGGAATACCAATCTGACCACGTGAGCCAGGAGTAAACAGCTGCATCAATTAACCCCATAATCTCAAGGGTGCTATTAGAAGGTGAGATACCCTTAGAAAGTGCATATGCCTGCAATTAGGCTTAAAATACTTATGTGTCAATAGCTTTAGTTATTTGTGCCCTCTGCTATTGATCTTGCTTATGTTTTCTGCATTGAACAGCCTTCCTTACTTCATCAATAAATTAAGTGCTATTTAGATTTATTCACTTTTTCTATTAAATGGTGCAAACTCCCGAGCTCCTGACCCTGGCCTGGCTCTATCTAAGATGAGGAGCTACAACCATCTTTTGCTGGCAGCTCCTTCTCACTCTTGTTTCAGGAGCTGAGAAAAACAGCAGTGGGAAGAGAAATGCAGGACCTGCCGGCCTGGGCTGACCATTAGCAGAGCTCGTGCAGGGTAGAGGAGGCTTTTGGGCTGAGTTTGCTGGATATGCCACTTTACATGTTTATTCTACCTGCCTAGGTCAGATTTGGAGGAGATCTTAGAGAAGGGTAGCTTTCGACATGGTGAACATAACAGAAATTATTGAGTTTTTGCCACAAAGGGAATTTGAGGAAGGGGCAGGATCTATGAGGCCATGAAGAAGATGAGACTCCCCTTGGCTTTTCTTCCCAGGGGAGGGCTTTGAGGAGAGCTTTACACCTTCCAAAATGGCAACTGAATGGATAGGGAGAAGTGCTGCAAGTGTCACCTCACTAGGAACTGACAGGGTGGGATGAAGGGCTGGTCCTCTCTTTTTCCTCCTCCTATTTTCCATCAGCTTCATTACTGATTGCAGCCTCTTCCTTCAGATTATTTGGCCCAAAACCAGGTGTGTGCATAGACAGAAATGTGGCAGTGCTCATTGTGGCTGGGAGCTGGGACAGCTCTGGGACATACAGGTGTTCCTGGGTATTGGAAAGATATGAAATGTTGGAGACACGTTTGCCTGCAGAGCTGGTTGAGAAGTGGACCTGAGGAGGGTGAAAGTGTTATGATTGTTACCTTTTTGTAGCTAGACTTTTAAGTCCTAATTGCTAATCACATGGGAGTGGACCAAGGCTGGGTCTTGCTGCAGGATAAGTTGAGCACACTGAACAGAATAGCAGCTCTTGCCAAGGGCTGGTGGCATTGCACACTGAAAATATCTACTGACTTTTTCATTCTTTAAGTTCTTCAAGTGTCTTTGCTTGTTTTCACCAGCTACCCTTGAAGACCTGTTGCCTCTCTGTAAGCAAATTGCACAATTATTTTAATGGAAAATAATTCTGGAGGTAATTCTTGCCTTTTTTTTAATCATTCTGGCTTTTCTGAGCTATGCTTAATGAATGTTGTGGTGTTTCATGAGGAGTGTGGGTGAAAACAGGGAAAACTTAGGGCATTTAAAAGAACAGTCTTTCAGATAGTTTGTGTTGTTTAGTTTGCTGCTCCCCTGCCCACTTGGTGTGTATCAGGGCATGCAAAATTTTACTTTTAACCAGGTTCTCCTGACCTAACAGATCCCGGCAGGCCCTTGTTGGTACAATTAAAGTGCTACTTTCCATAACTCATTAGCCCTTTAGTTTCTGGATTAATTCAATGTGCAAATAATGTCTCAAATTGAATATTAGTAGACTTCTATTGAGGATTAAGCAGCAGTAAAAGTATATCGCTGTGTCTTCGTTTTGCTTTGCCTGACTGTGGTTTGTCCAGCGTAGCAAGTGGTGAGTTAACTACCCGATAGCTTGCCACCTTCTTTCCCGTGCTGGTTTTTCATGTAGTAGCCCATCTATTAGAAAAGAAAAACAACAACTGTGCATGTAGAAGTGGGGATACGCAAAATTAATCTCCCTGTTAGCACTACACTGTGTCCAAGCTCTTTTTTAAAGAAGAGCTTTGCATGAGGATGGCCCCAAGTCTTCTATAGTTGCTCCCACAAACACCCAACAGCGCTCCATGTGCAGCAGCCTATGGTTAGCTAATGGGCTGCACTTACTCACTCCAAGTTAAACACTTCACCTGTGTCATTGCATGGATTTTGCAATGCATTTTATCACTTCTAATTTCCTGCAGATAGAAAAATTTGGATGAGTTTGCTTAAACCAGCTCAGGCATCCCTGAGTAGGTTTTGGAAAGGGTGCAATGTCTCATCCCAGTCAAAAATGTCCATGTGGGTCCCAGAGCCTGCCTCTGAGGGTCTAGTTGTGGGTTTGGGACCCACAGTGGGCACCGAAACACCAACATGAGCCCAAAACTATTAACTTCAGGCGTGTTGGTGATGTCAATGTGGGGAGAATAGCTCCATGCCATGAGAACTTTCAGGGCATTGCTGAGCAAAATGGGTGCAGCTTTCTTATAATGCACTGAAGTGGAGGCAAATTTCAATCTAATAATGTAAAGCAGCAATAACCATTATAATTAATTTATATAAAAGACATTATAAAATTACACTTGATGCATTTAAATCCCATCCAGGAGCACTGCTCGTTTTCCAGTTA
>NW_010339729.1:0-10912 GCF_000700745.2 Antrostomus carolinensis | reverse complement strand
GGAAAGAGGTATTTCAATATTTCTTATAATTTTATATACTTTATAATATCTCTCATGTTAATTTCATTATGCAACACAGTCAGCACAGTGATGTAATTATTGAAAAGTAATTTTGCAATAAATGGATTTAAATGTGTTCAAGTCCATTGTAAATTCAATCTCTTGGTAAAGGTGGATTGAACAGGCAGGAAAAAGGGAGCAGGGGCATTTCTGGGTGAAAGCTGAGAAGTCCTGGGCATCCCATGTCGAGCATCTGCTTACACCAACTAATAACATCCACTTCAGATGGAAACTGCTTACAGAGCCAGCTTCCCTCCCCCTGAGCCCCCAAAGCTGCTGCTTGCAGAGGGCACTTCCAACCTTCAAGGTGGGGGAAATTTTGGATGAGTCAAGTCTCCTCCTGGAGCAAGGCTCTGCCATTGCCGGGTGTCTGTGCTGTTCTTAGCAAAGTGGGTCCTGTGTGGGTGTCTTAGTCTGGATTAAGGGCTCAGTTTATTGGGCAGGGACGTAAAGATATTCTTCTGCATAAGACATGGGAGATGTGATTTCTATTCCTGGCTCTGTCAGAAACTTCCTGTGTGATACTGGGCAAGCGGTATATCATCTCTGTGCTTCCATTTCCTCATCTGCACAATAGGGATAAAGAGTGCTTCCCCAGCTCATCGGTGAAATTAATGTAACATATGTAAAGTGCATGTATATCCCCAGATGAAAGGTGCCATTGTAATAATATTCAAATTATTATGGAAAATAGATAAAACGACCAACCCCTGCTAAATGATCGTCTAGCTTTTCACCAGATTCATGAGATCCACGCAAAATGTGATAAGAAAACCTTAGATGTCAAGTGGTTTAGAGTCAGCCTCTGCTCATGAAACGGAGCTGGCTGTGCCTTTTAAGTGGAGGATGAGATAGTGAAGAATTTGGGGCTTGGAAAGTTGTTGCCGTGGTTAAGCTGCCCTGGTTTACTGGATACCACCATTCATCTAGAGGGGAAGCCTGGGGGATACATCACCTAATGTCCAAACCAGGACCCAGGAACCCTTCAATGACACTGAAATCACAGTGATAAAGCAGGGCTGTTTGGTTTTTCTCACCATCATGGCTGCATACAAGTTTGGGATATCCCAGAAAGGTCATGTGCAGATGGAGGTGACAAAGGGGAGATTGGATATATTCGCTTAGTAGAAATCCTTAACCCATAAGGCTCATGTTAGACCTTTACCTAGAGATAAAAGAAAGAGCTCTGGTGTCATTTGTAGGGCATTAGCGGATACTGCACTGGGAAGATGTTCAGGTCTAAGTACCGAGGTGATGATAAATCTTTGCTGATGTCCCTTGTGCATCACCTTCTTTCCACAGCATCGCTGCAAGGTGTGTTTGGACAGGGCAGAGAGCTCTGCCATATACGCAGTATCCATGTTCTTGGCAATAGGGTTGTGTCTGAGCAAGGTTGATAGCAGGCAGACATTTGAGGGTTTCCTCTGACATTAATGTACCTCCTAGAGTTTCCTTCCATTGTGAAGGAGATATTGGCTTGGTCTCTGAAAAAGCCATGTTGGGGATCACTTGAAATCTGAAGTCACTGGAGATTTAACTCCAAAACTGGTCTCTTCTGGCACCATTGTATAGTTGCCCAGCACCAAATGCTCAATTATAGACAAAATTGAATTTACAATTCGCTTTTGGGCAATGTGTAAATTGGCCCTTCATTGATTATTAATGAAGTGTTAATTGCTCTTTGCAACCAATTTTTATGCAAATGCTATTAGTGCTATTTGCACAATCCTGCAATTTACAGTTTTACATTTGCAATGGCCTGGTGAAAAGATGTGAAAAGATGACAACTTGTCCTAAAATAAAACAAGAAGGGGAGGGAGGAGGCAATCACAAAACTTGGAGTAGCAAAATAACACAATTAGGAATGAGAAAATATTTTTTAAAAAACCAACCAAACAAAAAACAAACAAACCCTCTTTCTTTATTGATTGTTACAGATTCAGCGTTGACAGGGGTTGTTCTTAATGTAACAGGATCCCATGGCAGATGTACACCAGACTCCAGGCATTTGCTGTGTGTCTCACCAAGGAGGTCAGTGTATGAATTTGCCTGTGAAAACATTGATCTGAGGCTGCCAGCATTACCCATTCAAGAACCGGGTGCTTTTCTCAGTGATAAATGACGTGGTGTTAGTTTGTGAATCAAGTGTGGGCAACTGCTGAACTGCTCTGGCACAGAGCTCCTCTCCAAGACAGCACCTCTGTACATGGCACTAGGAGCTGAGCTCACGATCATCTGCCCACGGCTGGTGTAAATCCACAGCCCTCCTGCCCTCCTCTGCCATCGCACACACTTTCTTTAGTCCTCCCCTTGCTTCTGCATTGCAATCACACCTTACAGACAGGGCAGGGAGTTATGTTTTAGCTGGGTCCTGCAAAATGGGAGTGCTATGGGTCTCACTTTGCTAGTGGGGAATGAGGGTTTCCAGTAAGAGCCTGTTTGCAGGTCCAGTTTCCTTAGAGGCTCTGGATGTTGCTACCTGCTCTGAGGCTTCATGGGAAGCCTTTGCTGGAGTGTGAAATCAGATTCAGCTCTGAGCTATTCCCTAATTTCTTCTCCTCTATCAGACAGACTTTTCAGTGAACTTGGCTGAAGGTGTTTGAGTGGCCTCACTTGCTGCCAGGTGACAGATGTTGCTGGTGGAACAGGGCTTGCTGAGTCCCTCACAATAATGTTGGGGGTTTTTTTTAATTTGGGTAGGGGGAAGCTATTGTCATTAGGACCCAAGGAAGCTGCAGGTAGCTTCTGTGTGATGGGATAATAAGGAAACAGCTCATATGAGTACCTGCACGGGCAGCTCTAGTCAGACAGGTTGAAAATAAATATGATTTGGGGAGCCTCAAGCAGGGCACAGTGAAAGTGGATGTCAGCTTGAATCTGTCTGTACCGGTGAGAATGAGATAACAGGAGGGTTTATTGTTGATCCACAGCCACCCTTTATTCTGTTTTATTATTAATTTTATTGCTTATATCTTTGAGCAGAAGGATGCTGGTTTTATGTACAGCTCCTGTGTGCCTACACCTAGGGAACCTGCTTATTCTTTGGCTAGAGCAGCACACTGGGAAGTGGTGCTGAGACGCTTGTTCACAGCAGCTCCTGGTCCTTCTGGAGCTGTCCCTTTTCCAGGTGCATCCCTCTGTGCTTTAGATCATTGTGCTCTTACTCCTGACGTATGTCACCTGCCCTAGGCCATATTAATGTCTTCTGCTGGGACAAGTCCAAGCAGTCAAGAGATCCCAACTGCACTTGTTTCCATTCTGGCTTTGTGTCCTGCCCAACTTTCCCAGCAGTGATTTAAAGTTTTCTTTCCGGAGCCTTAATAAGAATATCATTTCTGCTAGACCTCATGCCATTCTTGTCTTCAGCTTTCAGAGGAGGAAGAAGCAAGTGGACCACTGCCCAGTTACCCCCATCCAGACCTCACTGAGGGCATCAGCAGTTGGTCCATCGCCCTCGTTCATAGAATGGTTTGGGTTAAAAATCATCCAGTTCCAACCCCCCTCCATCAGCAGGGACACCTCCCACTAGACCACGTTGCTCAAAGCCTCATCCAACCTGGCCTTGAACACTTCCAGGGATGACCATCCACAGCTTCCCTAGGCAACCTGGGCCAGTGTCTGACCACCCTCACAGCAAAGAATTTCTTCCTAATATCTAATCTAAACCTCCCCTCTTCCAGTCTAAAGCCATTTCCCCTTGTTCTATCACTAACTGCCTTTGTAAAAAGTCCCTGTTCAGAGGGCAGAGCACCTGCTGCATGTGAAGGTCTCCTGCTGCCCCATTGCTGCTCCCAGGGTGAAATTTCCCATGGGCAAACACTCGCTGCCTGCTCCCTTTCCTCGGGCAGCAGCACAGGAATTTTACAGCTGCAGGGATCGCTGCCGGCTGCCTGGCTCTCACCAGCAGCACGGGAAGATTTCCTCTCACATTGACTACAGCGTGGGTTGTTTTGTCAGGGGGACACAGCTCCTGTCCATTCCTGCCATGGCTACCGACAGCTCAGGACACACAAGCGTGCCGGGAAGGACGGGCTGGAGCTGGTGGCTGTGTTTCCCTGAGGAGCTGGTGGCTGTGTTTCCCCGAGGAGCTGGTGCTGTAAGGCCCCACGCAGACGCAGCGTGGCACTCTTTTCCAAAACACTGTGCCTGTTGCCCGTGGGAGCCTGTCCCCACGCCTGACCCCATCCCTAGCTTCACCGGCAGCCGCAGGCACCCTGGAGCTCTCCCAGCCCTGCTTGTCCCCCTGCACACCCTGCTCCCGCCACCCTGGCTGCCAGCCCTCCAACCCAAAATTGGTGCTTTGCTGAGGAACACGGCTCAGAGACCTGCAGCTGCCTGAGCAATCCCAGGGCTTGGCCTCAGGAAAGTGTTCAGAGGATGCTTTACAGCTGCCCAGAGCGTGTGTCTATACACCACGAATGTTCTGTGGACAGAGCAGCCAGAAAATAGTTTTCCATGGGGAAGAAATTTTAATTTTTAATCCTGGGAAAACTGTTTGGATGTGACTTGGAGATATTGTTGGTTTGCCTTGGTTTTGGAGGGATATAATCTGCTCTTTCAGGGTGAATGTGGCCCTAATCTGGATGAGGACCCAGATGTGACAGTTGAGGGTCCAGGAAGTGGGAATGCAACCAAACCATCCCAGGGGTAAGAGCTCCCCAGCCACCTCCCCAGGAAAGCCTTGCCTGGTGCCTGGGGTAAAATCTGCATTGTGCTCATGGGAAAGAGCTTCCCTAGCCTAGAAAAACCCAAGGACCTGAGCTTCACCTTGGCTGGAGGTGGCTGATGATGTTGGACAAGTCTCCTGGTACTTTAAGGTGGGTGCAACAATACTCACAGCCCCCCATGAGCAATGCCCTGCGTGCAGATAAGCTCTGCTGGGACCCTCCAAAAGGCAGACGTCAGCCCCGCTCTCCCCAGTCCCACAGCAAGAGGGTTACAGCTTCAATTTAAATAATTGTTGCCAGGGTTTCTGCTGTGACTCATTAGTCTCTGAGACAGGATCCCTTGTTAGCAAGGGGTTATCTGGGGAACACCCTCCCCCTCCCCATGTTGCCAAGGCACCTCGACCAAAGGGACTTTCTGCACCTCCTTCTGCTCATTCCTCTCGCCTTTTGTTTTCCAAAACACTCACCCTGGGTTGGCAGAGCCTCTCCATGCACCTCAGCTCCATGGGTGCAGACAGGGTGTTGTTTGCACCTCAAAAGGGCTCTGCTCTGCCATGGCAGCCGGGATCTCATGTCTTTGGTCTTTGTTTTCAAAGAGCTGGGGGAAGAGGCCATTTTGCTGGACCACCAAGCATCTTGTGGGTTAGCCTGTACTGCTTTGTCACCAGAATGTCACCTGTGTCCTGAGATCCCAGCACAGCAGATCATTGTTGGGCTTTCCTTGGCCAGGTGGGGCAAACTCAAGATGGTGAGACAGGAGGGGAATAAACTCACTCAAGCTATTTTAGCTTTCAGACTCCCTCCAGGCTTAAATCATGCTTTAATTTTAATCATTTTCTTCTGTTTTCTTTCCAACATCTGGTTTGGAAGGCTCTTCTACCAATGAAACAGGAATAAAGTTATACTTTTCCCTACTCCTTGGCAGTGGCTGTCTGCCATCGGCAGTGGCACTTGGGGACAGACTTGTTCAGTTCATACTTAGTCGACAGACAGCACAGGGAGGCTCAGAAGGTGGAGGAGGAAACCTCTTCTCCCATACAAGAACACTTCCCTCCATGTACTGCTGGGGTTTAGTGTCCATAACAAAGTCCCTCCTCCCCATGGAAAACAAAACCCAAGAAGAAACTGTGGGCCTTATTTTTTGGGACCAACATGCTAGCAGGACCTCATTTTAAATCACCCAAATTTGAGGAATATATATTTTAAATATGATGTTATAAAAATGTAGTAAATATTTAATTTTATTTTTATTAAATACTAAATTGATGATGGCTGACACTTTATTAAAGTGTCAAAGTGAGTGTTCCTACATTCTAATTACTTATTCTAACAAGGAGGCAGCCTCGTCAGGAGCCCCGCGCGCTGGCGTGTGCAGGCGAGGGGCACTCCCGTTAAGTAACACCTATTAAACTATCATTTGCACCTAGAGGCACCTCATTAATATCTCAACTGGTGAGATTGTGCTGCCAGTACCTACCTGACCCAGGGCATTGACAGGAGAAATGGCTCCAGGAGGTCTTTCCTTGCTCTAGGCTCTCCTGTACAAATAATTCCTATAAAATTAATAACGACTATTCCACTTAATTGAATCCCTGATAAATGAAGGTTCTGCCAGGCCCCTGTTAAATGCATCCAAGAGATGCAGGAGGAGTGCTGCACCATGGTCTGGGGAAAGTTTTGTTGTTCTTCTTCTCCTTTCCCTGCTTCCTTCATCTCTCCAAGCCTCTTCCCACCCTATCCATCCCTCCTGCTGCTCCCTCCTCATCACTCTTTTCCTTCTCCTCCTGACTGTGTCTTCTCTTTTCTGCAGCAGTTTCCCTTCTGACCTCCTATTTGACTCCCTCCCACTTCTCTGCCTGGATCTACCTTTATGGCTATCTATCTCGCTTATTTATTTTCCTTCTGGAGCCTCCTCCTTCTTTTCTCTCTTCCCCTTCCATCTTTCCCTTTCTTCCCTTTGGCTCTTCATCTCACCAATAACAGCCATTTTTCTCAGGTTTCCTTTCAGACCCTGAAACCATTGTCTTAGAGGAATCTCCACGCTGGTGTGAGATCTCTGTTGGATGGGATCGTGGCATTGTGTCTTCAGAGCTGTCCAGTCACCAAGAAGATGTGTCCTCCATCAAAGCAGAGATTCTCATCCCCAAAAAACTTGTGGAACATGCAAGTTTCCTTTCATCCCACCTTCCCTATGGATGGAGAGACACCTGTGTAAGAAGAGCAGCCTGTCCTGCAGACAGAGTTCATGTGGTCACCACTTGGATGCCAAATCTTTGCAAGAGAGGTAATGGGCTTCTGCAAGGGACACTTTGGAGTCTGAGGGGGGGGTTTGTTGAGCTGTAGGGCTGTCTTTAATGTAATTTCCTCTCCTCCTGGCAGTAAAGTGGTTGCCTTTTTGCCCTTATCCTATGCAGCTGCACTACCGGCATTGGGGTTTGGTCATCAGTTGTTGAGGTTTGCTTTTGTCATTCCTTTAATAAATATAAAAATTATTCACTAAAAAATTCCATTCTATTTTTATTTCATTCCAATTAGAAAAACAAACTAGAAACTACACTTAATATTAAAACCACCAAATCAAGATTCAAGCCAAGCAACTTAAAAATAAATAAATACATAATGGAAAAAATATCATTAAATAACACATGAATAACAAGTAATGGGATTTTAATCTTCTTGCTAGGAGAGGCTACTTCTTCAACACTAAAGGTGACTCACAAGCAGCATCACTCTGGGAAAGTTAAAAGTGATAATTCAATAAGACTCAAGGATTGTGTGGGACTCAGAGGGATAAAACAGCCTTGCAGGGGGCTCTCCTTCCTCTTAGTGATGAATGAAACTGGAAAACCTGATCAATTCAGAGCTGCTGAAAAATAAAACACGATCACGTCTTCATGAACACCCAGGTAGGCTGAAAATCGCTGCCCCACATTGCCATGAAGGCTGAAAGCTGAATAGAGTTCAACAGGAGATTCAGCATTTTTATGGATAACTACATTCAGAGTTGTACGAATCAGTATTATTTAAAATAAATAAATAAATAACAACACCCCGTGAAGGGGTCTGGAGAGCATCTCTGGGTGCCTGCACCAGGACTCGTCTAACTGTCGGCTATCAAAGGAAGAAACTTCCTGCAATGGTAAGTTAGTCCCAAAACGAGGTTTCTTGCATCAGCTTCTGCTGCCTCCAGTGGTGGAGCTGAGATGGAGCCTGAGACCTCGGGGGCACCTGGAAGTGAGGCTGTTGAGTTTGCACTTGAGTGGAGTGTTTCCATTCACATACTTATGTGGGAGACATCCAGAAGAGCGTGCAAGAAATGGAGGTGGGAAAGGAAAAGAATAAATCAGGGAAGGAAAAAATTGGTCTTACAGTGGCAGGGGGAAAGCCAGAGGGGAGGAAGGGGAAGATCTGAAAGGAAGAAGAAACAGGTGGAGAAGGAAGAAGGATTTATTTCTCCAGGTAGTGCAAGGTTTTCACAGTTCAATGCCAGCAGATGAGGACCTCTCACTGAAATCCAATGGCAATTACTTGGGGTCTTTTGCAATATATCAAACAAAGCAGGAAAATGGATTATTTTGGTTGGAATACACTGATGTTTGGTACTGGGATGGAAAACCAGAAACAGGAGTGTGAGCTGTGAAGTAGGGGTGCAGGAAATAAGTTGAAGAAAAATTTTATGTAAGCAAAGGAGAGGTGTAGAGTACTTAAGAAGGACCATTCAAACTATGTGTGTAGGATGTTTTTCACATTTTAGTTTAAAAGAGGTGAAAAGAAAAAGTTGTGAAAACTTGAAGAGGACCTACCTACTGGTGTTTTTGCTTTGAGTGCAGGACAGGCAGGCGTGGCCAGAGCAGGGACTTCACTGCTCAACAGCAGGCACCGTGCTACCTTCCCCTTCTCCTGGCTAAGTCATTGCCAGGGGTATAATTTAAGGCAGAATTTGTCCTTTCTTACATATTTTACTTACTGCCTTGGTTTTAATTGATCCTGTTGTGTGCATTTCAACCATTTCATCACCTGTGGTGCCTGGTTTCCCAGGTGAGAGGGAGGTGAGCACTAATCCTCTGCTGCAGGGCGGAGAGGGAGGGAGTGCTGACTGTGCATAAATTTTGAGGTGGAGAGAGGACTGTGAATTTGTGTTGAACATGGGTACATCTTGTAATATTTATATTTAATTTTTCTATGTTAATTTTTAATTTTTTTTAATCTGTTTTATTTTTCTATATTAATTTGCAATATTTCTATCAGGCAACTGCTTTGCTTGCCTTAGTTCACCCTCCTTTTCCCTCCATCGTCCCTCTTTCTTTTATCTACTTAGAAATTCTGTTTCTTTATATTCAGGGCCTTTGTGGGAGCCCACCCCACTCTTGTTTGGGGTTAGCTCTGCCAACATCACAGCCAGGAGGTTTACAGGGGCTTCGACAAGTCCCTTGGCTGGAGGTGTGGGCATGCAGTGGCTCAGGACACCAAGTCTCCCTGTCCCCATCGCAGAGGGAGGGTCCCTGGGGCTGGCACACACAATTTGGGCAGCAGCACCACTGTGGGGCATGGGGCAGGGAGCTGTGGGTTGGGGTGCAGGACAGGGGTGATGTGCCACCCCTCCAGTGAGCAGCCAGGTGCGTGCCCTGCTCCTTGCACGGCTGGATGGGGCAGGCTGGTCGGAGGTACAGCTGCCTGGCTTCAGATTAGTGTTTATTTTCCAGGCTGAAAGGAAGCTTGTGATCCCAAAGCCCTTCTGTGTTTAGCCAGACCTCTCATTCACTCTCAGAGGAAACCCATGTCAGCGGCTCCCCTTTGTCTCCCCTGAGCTATTGCTTTGAATCTGAAAGGATTGGGTGCAGATTTCAAGGGATGTTCAGACAAAGGCTGTTTGAACAGCACTTGTGTAAATAATCCATGAAAAACTCTTTGAATAACCTCAATGAAATTTTCTCTGAATTTGCTATTCTTTTTCTCCAGCAGCAGAAAGAAGTGGAAGTCAAGAAAGGGAGGAGAGTTGGAGGAAGGGAGGGAGAGAGGGAGGAAAGGGGTGGGAGAAGGACCGACACTTTTTTCTCTCTGCCAACTTCTCTGAATGCCAAGAAGTAGCTTGGCTTTAAAAAAAATCTCTGTTATTTCCACAGCTTTAGGAATAATCTCATACGGGACCTCCGTGTCCTCAAACTTCTCTGTACATTAAATGTAAGGGGACACCCTTGTATTTAACATAGCAAGGGTAATGTCGAGCCAGTTAATTATTAGCCATACGGTTTAATGTTCACTTGCTGTACATATGTACAAAACAATTCCCCTTTAGCATGTTGTTTAGTTTGCATTAAAATGGTGATAATTGTTTTGATGCCAAATGTTCCCGTTGGTGGGGGTGTGTGTGTGTGTGTGTGTGTGTCCCCATTCCTCTTCATACAATTTATACAAATTACATCCTGAAACAAGAGGGACAAAAAGTCCTTTGATTTGGTTTCTTTTGAAGATATCCAAATTGAATCCCATGCTGTGGCTGGGGACACCTCAGCCCTGGCTGGGCAAAGAAGGTTTTACCTTGTGCAGGGATCAGAGGGGACCTGCAGTGCCTCACCCGGAGCACCCTGAAATGGGGCTGGGGAGGCTGCACCCATGTGGGGAAGGGGCTTTAGGGGCTCTTGGTGTTTTCGGGAGCTGGTTCAGTGGATGTCCAGGAGATGGAGCAGTGTTTCTGTGGCCTCTGCTGCCTGTGTCCCTAACGAGCCAGTCTGTCTGAACTCGGAATGAATTTTGTTCCCTTTTCATCACTCTCTGATGTCCAGCTGCTCCTGTCAACACCTTCTTATAGCATGTAATTCATCGCTCAGACTGACAGCTGGGGCCGTGGGCCTGGGACCAGCTCCTCCTGCCATCGGCTGCACCCAGAGAGGGTCCCTGGCTGGAGCAGGGGCTCCCCTTGCCCCCTCCCCACACCTGGGGCTCATCAACTCTCCAAAGGGTTCCCCAGACAAGACCCTGAGCAGCCCCGCTCACCCAGAACCCCTCCCGCTCTTGCTGGGTAACCTCTGGTGGGGGCTTTGCAAGGGGTATCTCCCTTCCAGACCCCCTCCCCAGCGGGTGCTGAGGGGCTGGGGGAGGCTGATGAGAAGGGAACAAGGCAGGGTTGCCAGGAGGGGAGAATGGCTGAGGCTGTGCCGGCAGCTCCCGCAGGATGCGATGCCACC
>NW_010339728.1:0-456 GCF_000700745.2 Antrostomus carolinensis | reverse complement strand
TACATTCATGCTTTGTATATAAATAACCTTGAGTTTAAATACTTGGTGAGCAGTAGGTGTTTCACTTGAGTTGATTGAAATGCCTTCATGACTAACAGTTTATGACAACCTGTAGCCTTGGAGAGGCTTTAAGGTCGAGCTCCTGACCCATCCAACAGCTTGGAGAAGAGGGGAAAGGAGGAGAGCAGAGGGCAGGAGAATCGAGGGACATTTTGCAAGCACGGGCTTTTAACCTGCCTCTTGTCCAGCCTCCTCTGCTCAGATGCCCGCAGACGCTGCTGTGCTTCTGCAGAGCAGAAGGGTTTGGTGGAGCTGATGCTGCTCTGAGGATCAGAAGAACAGCAAAGCAGCACTACGAGCAATGGACGCACTCCGATCTTTTCCCAGATCGTGCCAGTCCCACCCAAGGGCTCTGTATCCCATGACTGCTGCCTGCAGCCTCTCCCTCCCACCACT
>NW_010339727.1:0-206 GCF_000700745.2 Antrostomus carolinensis | reverse complement strand
TGTTGGCACCGGCCGCCCCAGTGGTCCCTGCCAGCCCAGCTCCTCCCCTGCGTCCCCCAGGTCCGCGGGCTCGCTGACCGCTATGGGCTGCAGGTGCACATGGACGGAGCGCGGCTGATGAACGCGGCGGTGGCCCAGGACGTGGAGCCGGCTGGGATCACCCACCCTTGCGACTCAGTGTCCCTCTGCTTCTCCCCGGTGTGCTC
>NW_010339726.1:4181-4387 GCF_000700745.2 Antrostomus carolinensis | reverse complement strand
AAGATGGGGAACAGCGGCTCTGGGCCAAGGCCAAGGCTAGAGGGACCTACGCTCCTCCTCCGGCTCACGCTCCGCAAAACCCTTCGCTTCTCTCTGTTTCGATGCGAAAGACGGGAGGTTGGGAGGGCAGATCCGAGGGGGGGACACACAGGGGGGGCCGCATCCTGACCACACCAGCGCCATCCCAGAGCTTCTGATCCTCCAGC
>NW_010339726.1:0-4165 GCF_000700745.2 Antrostomus carolinensis | reverse complement strand
TGTCCGCCGGTCCTGCCCCAGCGATGCCGCAGCCAGGGAGCATCGTCTGCCGGAGCTGGAGTGCGGTGGTGCCACGTCCCCTCCCCAAAAATGCCACTGTCACCCATGCACGGAGCCAAAGCCAACTCTGGATGGTGGCTCAGCCACGTGGGCAGGGGGACAGCGGGGTGACACCGACCCCCTGCCTGGCCCAGGTCTGGTTGGGCAGTCGGGATGCAGCACAGCAGGACCCAACAAAGAGGGGACAGAGCGGTGGCCACAGCAGGACGGGGACAGGAAGGTGCAGAGGGACTCGGTGGTGACACCATCACCCAGGCAGTGCCGGGACCATGGGAAGGGGGGACAGACAAGACGTTATGGGACAGAGGGACAAGGGTAGGACAGGAAGTGGGAGCAGGGGACAGTGCCATGAAGCTTCCTTACGTTTGGGTGGGAGCCCTCGGCGATGGTGGAGAGGGAGAAGTTGTCGTTGTGCAGCTCGGACGGGGTGCGGTATCTGCCGGGGGGAGAGGAGAGCGTGGCGGTGAGAGCGGGGACACCACCGAGGACCCCCCTGCACCCCCGTTTGTGTTCTGGGGTGAACTCAGTGTTGGGGGGTAAATACCCCCAGTGCTGGAGGTCTGGAGTTAAATGTCGCTAAGGATGGAGGTTTGGGGCTAAATATCTCCAGATCTGGGTGTTTGGGGGCTAAATGCTCCTAGTCTGGGGTAGGATGGGGCTAAATGCCCCCAGGGATGGAGCTTTGGGAGCTAAATGACCCCCAGCTCTTGGGTTTGAGGGTGAATGTCTCCAGGGATGGAGGTTTGGGGCTAAATACCCCAGATCTGGGGGCTTGAGAGGATAAATATTCCCAGATCTAGGTTTTGGGGGCTAAATGCCCCCAGCTCTGGGGATTTGGAGCTAAATGCCCCCAGATCAGGGGGTTTGGGGGGGGCTTAATAGATCTAGGTTTTGGGGGCTAAATGCCCCCAGCTCTGGGGATTTGGAGCTAAATGTCCCTAGATCAGGGGGTTTGGGGCTAAATACCCCCAGGTATGGGCATTTGGGGATAAATGCCCCAGATCTGGGGGCATTAGGGGATAAATATTCGCAGATCTAGGGTTTAGGGGCTAAATGCCCCCAGCTCTGGGGGTTTGGAGCTAAATGCCCCCAGATCAGGGGGTTTGGGGGGCTTAATATTTCCAGGGATGGAGATTTGGGGGGTAAAAGACCCCAGCTCTGGGGCTTGAGGGCTCTAAATGTCCCCAGATCAGGGGGTTTGGGGCTAAATACCCCCAGGTATGGAGATTTGGAGCTAAATGCCCCAGCTCTGGTTACATGTCCCTAGATCTGGGGTTTGGGGGGCTACGTGTCCCCAGGGATGGAGGTTTGGGGGTAAATGCCCCAGATCTGGGGGCTTGAGGGGCTAAATAGCCCCAGATCTAGGGTTTGGGGAGCTAAATGCCCCCAGCTCTGGGGGTTTGGGACTAAATACCCCAAATCTGGGGGTTTGGGGGGTAAATCCCCCCCGCTGTGGGAGGGTGCAGGCAGGGGAGTGGAGAGGGCAGCCTGGGGCCGGCAGGGGCCACTTGGGGCAGGCAGGAGCCACAGGCTCCCAGGGCTGGAGAGGGAAACCCAGGGGCTGGCACGGAGCTTCCTCACTAATTACACTTGGCCCTTCCAAACACTAATTAACAGCTCATTAGGGACCCAGGCTGGGAGGACTTTCTCCTCCCTGGCTCCAGGGAGATGGGCAGCAATTGGTGGGGCGAGGAGTGACCCCAACCTTCACCCATGCCAGCCCTGTCCCTGGGGACACAGCGGGGACCATCTCCGGTGGCCTCTGGGCAGCGTAGTGAGCCCAGCCGGTGGCCCCAGCTCCCAGTGCAGCAGATTAACTGGTGCCAGTCAGGAGCGGCTTTAAAGGATTAACCGTGGAGCAGGAGCCACAAGCTGCATCCCCGCAGATCACCCATCTCCAGGAGCTGTCCCACCCGCTGTCACCCCGTCCCCATCAGCACCGGGGGTCCCGATGACACCGCGCAAGGACGGGACAGCATCCAGCCCCAGTGCCACCGCTGGGAGCTGAGCCCACCCAAACCACTGTGGCTATTGGGGTGTCACCGCAGAGCGGTTGGGGACAGTTTGAGGGGGGACAGCCCTGTCACGATGCCACTCACTTGGTCTTGCGCAGTTTGCTGTTCTCCGTCTTGAGCAGGTAGAGCTTCTTGGCGAAGAAGACAGTGAGCATGAAGAGCAGCAGCACCACCAGGGCGGCCGAGCCCACGGCCACGCACATCACCTGGAAATCGGTGACGATGGCCTCGCAGCGCGTCCCCTTGTGCCACGTGTAGTCCTGCGTGTTGCACCTGCAAAGGGAGGCGATTAGGGACCCCCCCTCCCACCCCAAAAATGTGTCCCCATCCCTCAGGGGACACCAGCATCTGTCATCAAGGACATGATGGGTGTGTGATGGGGGATGACGTTAACAGGTCCCTGAGGAACACCCTGAGAGGGCTGTGACACCCCAACGCTGGGGCTGAGCGAGGTGGGTGACATGGGGGACACCGGGTGCGGGGTTTAGGCCCCCCCCAGGTGACACTCATCCCTGTCACCCACAGCTCCCAGCCCTGGCAGTGGTGGGGAGCGGGGTGACCAGCGTGGACATGGGGGGACACAGCCCTTCACACCATGTCCCCCCGTGCAGGCGGGCTCGGTGCCAGGCGCGTGGCGCGTGCCCAGCCGTACGGCGCAGCCGGTGACGGGCCCTCCCCGGCCACAATCTGCCGGGGCCGATTAACGTGGCGGCCCCAGAGTCTCGGCAGCGAGGCCCTGACCTAATTCCTGCCCGGCCACCACTCAGGGGGGCAGGGAACACCCCTCTGTGCCCCAGCGGGACAGGGCTGCGGGGACAAAGGGACCTGGGTGAGGGGTGCAGGGGATGGAGAGCCCAAAGATGGGGGGCACAGGGTGGTGAGCCCAGAAATGGGCTACAGGAGGATGGAGAGCCCCGGCATGGAGAGCCCAGAAATGGGGTACAGGGGGTGGAGAGCCCAGAAATGGGGTGCACAGGGATGGAGAGCCCAAAGATGGGGTGCACAAGGGTGGAGAGCCCAGAATTAGGGTACAGGGGGTGAAGAACCCTGGGATGGGGTGCATGGGGATGGAGAGCCCAAAGATGGGGGGCATGAGGGTGGTGAGCCCAGAAATGGGGTGACAGGGATGGAAAGCCCAGGCATGGAGAGCCCAGAAATGGGGTACAGGGGGTGGAGAGTCCAGAAATGGGGTGCACAAGGGTGGTGAGCCAAGAAATGGGGTACAGGAGGATGGAGAGTCCAGGGATGGGGTGCACAGGAATGGGGAACCTAGGAAAGGGGTACAGGAGGATGGAGAGCCCAGAGATGGGGTACACAAGGGTGGAGAGCCCAGAAATGGGGTACAGGGGGTGAAGAACCCAGGGATAGGGGGTGCATGGAGTTGGGGAGCCCAGAAATGGGTGCATAAGTGTGGAGACCCCAGGGATGGGGTACAGGGGGTAGAGAGCCCAGGGATGGGGTGCATGGAGTTAAAGAGCCCAAAGATGGGGTGCACAAGGGTGGTGAGCCCAGAAATGGGGTACAGGTGGTAGAGAGCCTGGGGATGGGGTGCATGGGGATGGATGGAGAGCCCAGAAATGGGGTGCACAAGGGCGGTGAGCCCAGAGATGGGGTGTATGGAGCTGGGGAGCCTAGAAATAGGGTACAGGGGGTGGAGACCCCAGAGATGGGGTAGATGGAGAGCTCAGGGATGGGGTGCACAGGGAAGGAGACCCTGGGAATGGGGTGCATGAGCATGGAGAACTGGGGAATGGGGTGTGTGGGGATGGGGTGCACTGGGATGGAGAAACCAGGGATGAGGTGCAGGAGGATGGAGAACCAAGAGATGGGGTACAAGAGGATGGAGAGTCCAGGGATGGAGAGCCTAGGAATGGGGTGCAGGAGGATGGAGAACCTGGGAATGGAGCACATGGGGATGGGGTGCACTGGGATGGAGAACCCAGGGATGGGGTACAGGAGGATGGAGAACCCAGAGATGGGGTGCATGAAGTTGGAGACCTCAAGGATGGAGAGCCTGGGAATGGGGTGCAGGGGATGGAGACCCCCAGCACATGCCCCCCACATGCCCCCAGGACCTGGGTCCCTGTCCC
>NW_010339725.1:79253-102951 GCF_000700745.2 Antrostomus carolinensis | reverse complement strand
CAATCCCCAGCATTCTGTGATTCTGTGATTGTGATTGAAACAAAAGATTTGGCCAGAAAGTTAAATTATAACGGTAAAGTTTAAACCCAGCTGTTCCAAAAAACCTTGAAAGTTTTGTGTAATAAGGCAACTTCAGTCCTGAAGGACTGACTATAAGAACATAGGAAATTTGAATAAAATACAAATATAGCATAAGACTATGCACATCTTGATTTGTGTTTGAACTGGACGTAAATGCTACGAAAATAGCTTTTCATGTGGCATTTCTGGTTTGTGGTTAACCAGGCACTACAGCGAATCTCATGCAACTGTCATTCCCATGAAATTGAAAAACATGCAGTTTGTGGGCCAAGTTTCAGATATGCTATAAGTAAACCATGCAGTTTTGAAGCAGTGTCCCTGATCTCTGAGCTTTCTAAAGTTAAAATAAGAAAAAAGACTGGAAATCATCTGGTTTTGGTAGAGTTCATCTTTCTGCCAATGCACCACTGTTCATTATTATCCCTTTCCTATGATATGCCCATTCCAATTTTAAACAGGCCTTGTGATACAGCTGGATCAAGCTGAGCCATCAGAAAATCTGTCTTCATCCTAAGCTGCATTAGGGATCTGCCTGTGATACAAAACCCAACACCTGGAAGCTCTGGTTGTGGGTGGGAAATTCAGGTGCTTGGTATCTTTCCAACTAATCGTACAACTTTTCACAGTCTCTTTGGTTTGTTGTAACTCTTAGAAACAAAATGATGGATGATCTTCTGTCAAGCTTATTCAGTATTCTCTTGGTTTTATTCATTTTACCTGCAGTTTTCTAGAGTGCTGCTGAATTAATGTATGAATTGCTTCCATTCATAATAGCAGTTCTGAATGTGTAAATCTGCTTTCTGTAAGGAAAAATTGCAGAAGCAGCTTATTTTCATATATTTACTTCATCCGTTTACTGCCTTTAAAATCATTATACATCCTTAATCCTTGATTAAGGCTTCTGTGATACCCTTGATCATTACACTAGTGAACTACAGTTGTATAAAGTGAATGATTGTAATTACAAAAGGAGAGTGAAAAGACAGATTTACACTGACCAAGCGTTTATATCTAAAATTAATTTCTGGATCTGCATAATCTGCTTCTGTAACTTTGAACAAACCTCAAATATAGTCAGCTCACTCAGATGAAATAAGAGGAAGTATGATGAATTATTTCAGGAAGGGAAATATTCCATAATAATTCAGTGCCTCAGTTTTCCCATCTGTGAAAGGGACACAAGTCTTTCAACTTTTTTTGTTCTTAGTCATTCTTTTCTGTTTAGATATTTGGCTCTTTAGAGTTGAAACTGTGTGTGTTCACAGTGCTTGGCATATTGGCCCTTAACGCAAATAAAAGCTTGAACAGAGATTTTAGGATATATTACTGCTGCATCACTGGTAGAAATTAATTACAAGATAAAGTATGATATTGTTTGTGAGAAGTTTTCCTGTTCCAATACACATATTTAATAAAAAACAACAACAACAAAAAAATGCCACCACTACCTTCCAAACAAGATCCAAGGAAGCCATGTTCTAGTCCCATTAAAGTCAATGGTGAAGTTCTCACTGACTTCAAAGAGACCAGGAGCTGTCTGTTTATGTATAGATTTTATTTTTTCAATAAAAGCATACAAAACTAATGGAAAACAACTTGGACAGCTCACATAGTTGCTGGTTCCCATATGCCACAAATATTTTACTATTTGGTTTGTGTCCATTTCTCATCATAAATTTGAATCAGACATTTATTATTCAGCTTGCTAGTAGGATCTTCAGAGAAGAAACTCTTATGTAAAATAAATCACTAAGTTCTGTCTAAAAAATTATTTTCTTAATGATTTCATATTTTTACTTAGACCTCTTGTATATCATGTAATGCAATAGGAAATACATCAAAGAAGCAGCCTGAATTTTCCTCAAGCGGCTATGTGCTTAGTTTCTGTGATTCATATAGGATTCACATATGTCTTGCTTTATTATTATTATTTATTGTAACTTTAGTCTCTTGGAGAAACTTCAGGAGAAAATTTATTCTTCTGTAGAAGTCACCATCTCAACAGAAAGATTTAACTGAAACTGGGAAAGCCATTGCAATCCTACTAGTTTCTGCCGGAAAAATTTATCATCTTTTTCTCTTTCCCAACTATTACTTACCCAGATAAAGAGCCTGTATATTTTTATAGTGGTGACTTGTTCCTTCCTGAGCTGCCTGCGGGGAAATCTCAAGTGCTGGAGTTTCAGAGTTATTAGCCCATGCACTGTGGTCTGTGACTCTCAGGCTGCTCAGATCTCCAAGCCCTATGGGAAATCTTCTGTCTTCACCACACAAGTCTCTGGACATCTGATCTTCCTGTGTGCCCGCTCTCACTCTTGACACTCAGAACAGTTCACAGGGAAGGCATTAGTGACCAGATGAGCTGCCCAAATTAATTTGTTTAGTTTAACTCAGTTTTAGTGGAAATAAAGTCCTGGGCAGCAACTGAACCAGGGTGGAACCTTTCTCCAATCTAGAAGTTTACAATACTTGTTATTTTAGTCCTTTTTACTGCCACAGATGAGATTGATTGACTTATAGTTTAAGAGATGTTTTGGGAGAAAAAGCACTATATATAAATGAAAGATATTATTATTACTATTACAGGGTTCTCCTTAACTTTTATAGCTCATAGGCTGTCAGCATTTTCTTTAGAAACCCTGTATTTTAAGTGTCTACAGTTTGGCCTTGAAGTTGCCCTCAGAGTTAAAAATTGAAATAGTAGAAACAATCTCGAAGCAAAGTTGTTTTCCTCCTTTTCTCATAAAATGAAAACAAGCTCTTTAAAAACTTTTCCATCATGAAGACTCAGATAAATAAATGACATTGTTGGCTTCAGGCTTTGTCATGCTCTAGAACAAAAAAATCTCCCACAACAACAAAAAACCCCTCTACAACCAACCAACAAAGAAACCTCCAAAGCATTGTTTCTTTTCTGTTTTAATGAAAATCTCTGGAAGTCGTCACCCCAGTGGGACTGATCTTGTAGTTTACATGAATTTGGTGGATCTGATCTTCTTGCCACCAAAATCAGTGAATGAACTCCCTATACTGGGCAGGGGAAAGCTGGGTAAAGCAGTAAGATAACAGGGGAAATGCCCAAAAAAGAAAAAAGACAGGTATGTCTTTAGAAATGTATGTGATAAAATTGCCTGCAGGCTTTTTTGCTATGAGGAAACAGTCACAGAGGGGTTATTTTGTGAAACTTTGGACTATGATAATGTATACCTCTGAGATACCAAGATATGTGTTCTAGGCAAAGATTTAGTGTGACAGAATTTAATAATTTGCTGTATTACATATAGACTGAAAAACAAGAGAATATGACCCAGAAGAGCAATACCAAAATGTTTTGAAAATGCTATAGTATTTTTGTCCAAAATTAGGGTACAGTTTTTTATCACTTAGTGATTTCTTGGGAAAAATGGTATGGAAAATTAGGACTTTCAACTATTTTAATTTTTAGAATTTAATGACATTGTTATTTTTCCAGTACTGTATTACACCAAAAATGGAAAAGACAAACAAAATTAAAACAATTTCCCCTACATTAAAAAAAAATGTAGAGGGTAATATTTTTTTCATTTAAAATTTCAGGAAAAATAACAAACAATTCTTCATGAATTTTTGAGTTTTCTGTCCAAAGAATGAACTCAGAAATGGGTAATTTCATGCTACAAAACAATTTCATGGACAGGCATACATGTGATTTTCTTCTTTGCTGTCTGTGTATGAGAAAGCTATCCAAATCTACCCAGTAAGTAATTTTATATTTCATCAGGCTTCTGACTAGGCTGAGCACAGACTGTTTGTGCACTCAACATTTGTAGCTGTGGCTCTTTTTTGGATGTGATCCTTTTTGCTATCAGATAAACTGGAGTCTAATTTAATCTAATCGGTGAGAGTTTGTTCCATGAACAGAATGTGTTTTCTGAGACTCTCTCTTGTGTTCAACCATGTGTTTGTGTAATTTCCAATCACAGTCAAAATACTGTTGGCACTGTCCAGAGAATCTATTTTAGTTTGCAGTTGTGCTGTGCCCAAACACATTATGTGTTTCAGCTTGAGAACAGAGTAAAAAGAAACACTATAGATATATGAAATTATAATTGGATGCCAATAGTTCTGTTTGAATCATATGCACCCCATTTCAGCCTAAAATGGAAGTATTCTCTCAAAGAAACTTTTGTGGCCTCGAGGAGTGCGGGGAAACAATTTTGTTTTCATCAAATGGCCCTCTAGGAAAAGTAAGTTTAAAAGCCACAACCAACCAACAAGATAAAATAAGTTCTTTTCTAAAGGGAAGAAAATCGTAAATGTTACAATCAAAATGAATAGAAAAAAACCCGTTGCTTTGAATTGTGGGAAATCTGCAGGTTAGTTTTCTGAGGATATTTTAAATCTTGCCTCAGCCCTCAGTGTGCTGGCAAACTGCTTTATATAGCTTGTGTCAGAGGAGCTGTGTTAGTAATTGATGATGGCAAGCTGCAGACTGCCATGCCAGGGTCTCATGATTGCTACGTTTGTTGGCCTGTGTGTGTTATTAATGGTTGGCTAGCAGTCCCCTGGTATAACATACATTAAAGGCTGCTTGTGTTAATTACTAGGAAGAAGTAGACAAAAGTAGGTATTTGGGATGTCATTTTTTGTCAGCTGAAGTTGACAAATCCCAGTCTGGCGAGTGCTGTAACCTATAATATCCATGTACCACACAGTTGTAGGCTGCAATTTGCACTAACGTCTATAGCCATCTACAGTCATTCTGTTACATGGGATATGTTGCTACGTATGCTTTAATTTATCTTTAGATTTTTCAGTAGTTTACTATGTTCCCACTGAGACGGAGGGATTGTTAAGCACACAGTGAAAAGAACAAAGAGGCTCCTCATGTTCCAGTTCTTCAGCGTGCAGTTGATAAAAAGATGCAATCTAGCTGCGATCTCATTTATATACAATACGTCAAGGATGAGAGTAGATTACTGCTGTCTGGACTGCCCAAGGCTGGAATTAGTTTCACTGTTCCTTCTATTAAATTAAAAAATAATGTGATTGTTATGATTTTAGTCCTTGAGGGCAGAGAAGAAAGAGGAGCTAAAAGCAGTACAAGTGGTGTGTGGATTTAGGGAGAAACAGCATTTTAATAGCCTTGATTCTTCAAGCGTAAGACATGCGTCTGCAATACAGATTATATCTAATAGTCCTCAATATTGTGTCAAATAGCTCCATACACCTGAATGTTTACATTTTGCCTTCAGATGTCTTCGTGTGTATTTTATCTGTTTGTCTTCTCACCACAAGTTCTTGTGATAGGTATGTAGCATCTCCTAAATATCTTTACTAACAGCAAACAAGAAGATCCTTACAGCGGTGCAGACCAAAGGATGTGCATAATTTTGATGCTTGAGTAGCCCCTTCCTTTCCTTGGGAGACTGAAGTGGGAACGATACTCATGTCTTTATGCGATGCAGGATCAATCCCTAGGTTTATCTTCTGTGATGTGCAATACTGAAGCTCAGTGCAGGTGGTTGAAACATTCACCAGCAAGACTGCAAATTCCTTTTCACAGAGAAGTAGATTGTACTTTTGGGAAGAGGATACAGCTGGAACCCATGGAAGAGATTAAGGAGTAGGAAGGGCCATTGCCTACAGCAATTGCTTTTCTGTCCAGAATATTCCCTCACACAAATTCCTCCTTTGAATACAGCAGCTCACATTTGTAAGCATGAGGGCAACCTGTATGTGAGTCAATCAAACCCAAAATACTAGAAAATAGTGCAACCTGGGGAAAAATAAATAATTAAAATGTACCTTCAAAACTGGGCCCACCGTTTTGCTGTGAAGGGCTCTGGTGCTGGAAAGCTATTGTTGAGCTGGCAGCACTCTCCAGTAATGAAATCTGGCAGAATCTGAAGTCCCTGAGGGTGTTAATGAGGAATTTTGCTGGCCCTGTAATGGAGACAATGATCCAAAACCCCTTTAAATCTAAAGAAAGACTGTAACTGCCTTAAATGGGTTTGGGATCAAGCCATGAATCCTGTAGTGATGCTCACTTCATAGGCAGATTGGGTGGGACATACAGACACTTGTTGATTTATGTTACAGTTCAGTCTCAGTTATAGCTGCACTTACCCTGAAGGCCCTTATAGTGCAACATAGAGACTAAGCATGATGATGTCAGATGACAGGTCTGTTTATAAAATTGCATTAAAACTTCTAGCCTTTTAAAGTCATACTGAACATCCTTAATGATCAGATTGTTAGAAGCTGCTTCTACAGGTAGTAGACATTAAAGGTTAGATATTCCTGAAACATACTGACTTCCCTGAGACATTGGATGTGGCCTTTTGATTTTGATGCTCTTCCTGCTCTCCTGAGGTTGAATGTGGAAAGAACTAGGAAAGTTTGCCAAGGCAAACAAGGAGAAGAGGAGTAGGAACAAAACTCCAAAAAAAAAGTCTGGTTTGATCAATATTTTGCTGATGGGAAATAAGCAGAAATTAATTGCTACTGTGTAAAAAAGAAATAAGGGCCCTGACAGTGCTACTGAAGTCCTGCTGCAACTGCTTAGAAGATTCCCTTGAGCTATTCTCTGCCCTCCATGGTGTGCACTGGGTGCATCTTACTTAAAATGTACCTGACATGTACTGGGTAGCACCAGAGGTAGCTGACTGTTGTGTGAGGGAGTTTGAAGAGGCATCAGTGATAATCCTGTTGGTAAATAATGTTTCAGAGGGGGGTTTGTTAGTTTTGAAATTTTTATTTTCTTTCATTCCTTTAATGTGAAGAACTCAGATTACAATCTCATCGTACGCATGGCTGAGTCCAAGAGGAAGAAAGAGGTGTGTTGTTTTCCCTTCCCTCTTCCCATCTTTCTCTCCACTTCCCCAGGCTCTTCTGCTTTTTGATTCTGTGTAGCACAAGGAGACCACAATGAAAGGCTGGCCATAAACTAGAAGATTGCATTGAAATTATATTCCTTTTCTTTGTATTGAGGCTCAAGGCTGTTCCACTCTGGTGCTTTAAACTTCTGATTTATTATGACGCACAACCTGGGCTATCCCTTAGAGAGATCATGGTCCCCACTAGGTAAATTACAGTTTTATAAGAGTGCTTGTGTGATGTTACCATGAACTGCAGCAAAGGCTTTTGTGTGCAGGGCAGTTCAAGAATTCCAAGGATAGCACTGATGCCCCTGGTAAGCTTGCTGTGCTGAAGAGAATCTAAATACATCTCCAGGGAAGGTTGTTTTTCCTTTCTCCTTTTCTCCATTGTTAGAAATACTTGATCATACCACAAGAGTTTGTGAAAGAGCCTCTCATCTATGTAAGATATTATGTTGCATTTTTTTAACGAGCCGCTTCTTAAGTATTCCTTTATAAACAGTAGATGATATGGACATGGGGTAGATATGCGTAGCATGTGTCATTTTTGGTTATGAGGGTACTAGAAGTTCTTAAGTTATAAGTAATGATTGGAAGGAATCTCTTGACTTATTTGGACTGTGTATTACACTGTGATAGGTTAACCATAATCTGTTTACTAAAAAAATACATTTATTTTTAAGGCTGTCAGCCACTTATTAAAGTATTTATAAACTGTAAAAAGGAGGTCTTAATTGGAAGTGTTGCCCCATTGGAAATATTCCCATGAACACTAGCAAGAATGTTTCCAAAAATAACATTTAGCAAAAGAAAGAAATCTCCATGGTTCATGGCATAAAGCATCCTGAACTAGCACTCAGATGACACTGAAATAGTTGCTGTAATGTTCTGAGACACTATGTTCCTAAAACTGGACCGTCTTTCTTTTTAATAACTTTTAGTCACAGCGGAACGGGAATATTGTGCCTTGTACCTCCTGAAGTCACTGGGAGTTTCCCTACGAGGTTCAGTGGGAACAGAACGAGTGCCTCTGTGCCCTACAAGGAAAGCTACTGTCAGGCAGCAGTTTACTGAAAGCTTTTGCTTTTTGGTTTCTAATTTTTCTGAAGTTATATGGAATTATGCTGGTACATTACATCGCACCATCAGCCATTTCTGTTTGTGTATAATTATAGTTTTATTAGATCTAAAAGCATTTCCCCTATTTATGTAATACACTTTACTTAAAGAAGAAAAAGAAAATAAAAGATGCCAATTAATTTGCAGGGTGCCTATGTCACGGGATCTTAGTGGAATGTGGCACTCTGGTACGTTGCTTAACTACTGGCCACTGCAACTTGTCAAGATGCTTAAAAACCCAGATTACCACGTGGTGATATTTCACTGAAGTGCAAGAAAGAGAAAGGAAAGGGGTGCAGCAGCATTTCAATTGAAGGGAGAACATAAGATTTCTCACTTTTTGCCCATTTTAAATTGTTGTGCTAAGTAATCGACAAGTGAGTTTGGAGATTTTGCAAAAAACTTTGCCAAGCTCTAATGACTGTAGCTACATTCCTCAAACCATTAGATCAGTTTCCAGAGGGACCCATTGCTGATTTCAGGAACTACATGGAAAAACTGAGCTCCAGACAAACAGTTCAAACTGGGAGCTGAGTAATTATGGAGGTATTCAAATTTATGATGGAAGATGCCTTTATGTGGCACTCGATGATATGGCCAGATGAATCAGCCACCAGGCAGTAACACCTTATTGGACTGCTTGTTTCTCTTCCCGAGCTTGCTGCAGTGCGCTTTGGGTTTGCTTTTCCCACTGTTTTGTGCCCACAGTTATTTTGCTGGAATGTTCATGTAAATTTTTAGCTGAGGAGAAAGAGGAAAAGTGGTGAAAGACTGAAAGGTTGAATGTACCCCTACTTTGAAACTTTCATCCTGGTTATCCTCAAAATAAAACAGAGTGAAAATTCAGAGCTTCAGCTACTTATGCTTCTGAGAACACAACCTTGAGGTTGCCTTTGTGTGGTTTGTGCAGCCCCAAGGGCTCCCTGGCTGGCTGGTGGAGCCGGGCACCCTGGGGTCTCCAGCCCAGACTGCCCAGTGCTCCATGAAGTGCTGGAGGAGGGAGACTGGCTGTGCCAGCGCTGCAGCCTCTTCACTCTCCCTGTGCAGCACAATAGCGATAGCCAAACCAGGGACCCTGGCTTAAAGTACAATTGGCTATTCTTCTGTTGCTGCTGTATCAGCAACAATATCTCTATCTGCGTTATGTCTAGAGATGTAACAAAACTCTACTTAAACCCATTTTCTCATCTGAAAAACGAATTCAATGGCTTAGTATCATATTACTCAACTTTGTAGCTGGAGTTAATGGACCAGGACTAATTCCAGAGTGGTTCTCAATTCGTTGGATGTGGCTGATGCACAAATCAAATAGTTCTGGCACCCTGACACTTCCTGTGAATGAAAAATGACACTAAACTAAATAGTTGTGTGAATTTCATCCCCATTCATGCAACAGACTGAAAGACAACTCATATTTGGCAAATGTACAGGAATGAGAGAAAAGTTTCAAATCTGAAGAAGAAAAATGTAAATGTTCTTGAGAGAGGGTTTTTTTTTTTTTTTTTCCAAAATGAAAAGAGAAGAAAAAAAAATAAAGCAATGGAGACCCATAAACTTAATCTGAGAAAGATCTAGTCAGGAGAGTACAATATCTTAATGGAATGTCTCATTGTTTGATTGTACCGTGTAAGACAGTGGCTGTAGCTTATTAATGGGATAGAAAACTTGCATTTTTTTTCTTGGGGTTAATTTTCTTGTTTTCAGATCACTTTTGCTCTATGACTGTCTGTTTGCTAGAACTGAAGCAAGTGAACCAGTGGGCATGTGTCTCCTTACCTGGAGTTTAGGGACAGAGAAGTCTGGGGGAAGACAGCCCCCCTCCATTCACTGGGTACTTAGGTATTCAGATGACCCAAGGTTGCTTCTCAGAAAATGCCACAGTATTAGGCTGTATGTGAACACAGGCTTCTACACTGGACTCTGCAGACTTTAGCTGGATTCCCACTGTGCACAGCATAATGATACAGAAGTCATATTTTATTCTGAGACATTACAGACTAAATAAGCAGGATAATGAATGTAAAACGAAACATATAGAGACAAGAAAGAACCTGTGAAAAGTCACATGTGGAAAGTGAATTTGGGATTAAAACCAAGTATCCAAGTGGTTTTTTGATTATACAGGTAAACATTCCCTTATCTCACCTAATGGACCTGAATATCTTGACCTTAAGCAAGCAGAAGTTTATTGTAACTTTCCACTCTGGTTACAACAGTCTTATAATAGGACTGTTCGCTATATCTTTCTGAAAATCTTTGTCATGAGATGTGACATTGCAACTGGAATGTTTATTGTACTCTGTCATTATTTATACTCCATCACTTCCATTGACTGCCTATCCCACCCGCTCCCTGGCGATTAGCAGAGTCAGGGAAAGGATAAATGGTGATTAGCAGCTAGTCAAGGGATGTAAGAGCTGAAAGGGTCAATATAAAACAAAGGCTGCCACATATAATTCACAAAGAATGTGAGGCATTGCTTTTCAGAGGCAACATTTGCATAGCCAGGATTTTAATGAGAATGGAAAATGCTAACAGATAAATCCAGTCCTAAAAAAAAAAAAGTGACAAGTGTACTGAGAGGTAAAAATTTTTACCATTAAGCTCTGTTTCAGACATAAACCATTAAAACTCCTCCTAAACCTTTCATTGAATCATGTCTTTAAAACACCCTTTAAAACACGGTCCTTTGTTTGAAAAGATAACTTAGCAAAGATGACTCTACAAATGTATAATGATGAACCAACTGACTATCTTACAAAATCTTGCTTTTTTCAAAACGTGCAATGCAGACCTGAGCAAACTATCACTGAAGCTGAAAAAGGGGCTTCTGACATCTGAAGAAGCTGATATTTTCCTTCAGGAGTACGGTTTTATTCATGTTAGCATATCTGTGTCATAAACCAGAGTCCCATGAAGTTATGTGCCATGCACACACAAAACAAAAGGATTTTTGTGTCTGTGCCTTGAAGACCTTGCACCTTGGGTGCTCACTTAGCTCTTGCTGCTTTGCTGTCTCCTCTGTTCCTCCTCAGCAAGGTTTGCTAAGCCCTTGCTTGTGCAGGTGCGTACATAGGAGACAGGACTGTGCTTCAGCTGGAGCCCCAGGCAAAGCCTCACTGGCTTAACTGGGCTGCCAGAGGATTTCAAGGAAGGTTTCCTAGGACCAGCAGCTGGCCCCCTTGCCATATTCCTGTTCCTGTGGTGTCCTTTTTTGTTATCCTGCTTCATATCAGACCTCTTACATTCCCAGACTGCCAAAGTTACCCATTCCCAGAAGCTAATTTTGGAGGTGAAGTGCAGGGCACTGAAGTCTTTACAAAGAAGATAAATGCATTATTCCTGATTATTCCATAAACAGTCCATTATTCCTGTTACTGTCAAGCAGAGTACAGCTGTCAAATTCCTTGTGCTCTTCAAAAATAAGGATGCAGACTTTGTTTGATCTTTGTAGAGGAAAATTAGGACATCTTTATGCTTTTTCTTTTTGTCTGCTTAGAAAAGGCAACACATAGTGATTCTTCACTTGGAAATCTATCTTGGGCTAACTACTACGTGCTCCTTCTGTGAAAAATCATGTAAATAATCTCTAAAGCCTCTTCTAGAATAAATATGAGTGAACATTGATTGATTCTACTTAGAATTATGACTTTGAGTCTTGTAGGAAACAGAAATGTTTGTTAATTCAGGCTTCATTTGTGTATTGGTAAAGTAGTATGCAAAACTGAAACCAAAAAGTGCCAGTGAGACTTGCTGTTGATGTTGGGTTTTGTAGCTTCATGCTTTTTTTAAGTTCAGCACAGCTTCTTGCTGTTGCCAGTGATTGTTAGTTGTTGGGACAAAACCTCTGTTTTAAGGGGTTTCCGTTTCAACTGAGCTTTGTGAAATCTGGTTATTGAAAATCCAGGCATGTCTTGTTTGGGACGTGGGTAACGGGACTGTGGGAATCAGAGCAAACACTCGCAGGCACTGACTGCCTGTCTGCCCCGCTGCCCTCCACGGTGTAACGGGCGCAGTACCCACCTCCTATCCAGCTACTGCTGAGTTATCCCAGTTTCTTGTTTCTGATTTAAATTCTCTCTGCCCCAATAACATAAGGATGGTGAATCACAACTGCAGTTTAAATGTTAAACCCGAGCGTCTTGAATGGTTCACGTCTGATGCAAATGTTTCTCTTCTAAAAAGAAAAAAAAAAAAAAAGCTATCAGGAGGAAAAGTCCAAGCACTGTTTTGGAGACTGAGAACTGTGGAAATATTACCTAATAAGAAAAGTATTCTACTCTGTGCATCCCTTTAAGGGATTATGCTTTATGCCTGCCTTCTGGTCCCTATCATAGCTCTTGTCATTACCTAGACATTGTTTCCTGTTACAGAGCTCTGCACTGGGCCTGGACAGTTGTATGGCAAAGGAAAATATTTCTGGCTATGTCAAAATACTACAGGTGAATGGAGAAAAGAAAAAAAAAGATTTGTTTATATCTTTCATTATGGTTCTGTTGGATTAGAAAACGTGTCCGTTTTTAAATAGCCTTTTCAATATCAATTAGACCTGTTGTTTTCCTTTAGCAGTACATTCACATGCGTTAAGAAAAACAGAGGAGATTAAGAAAGGGTGTATAGAAGGAACATCTGCTTCTCTTTTTAGAAAAGCAATATATTTTTTAATATAATAATGCAGAGTAGCAGAAAAAGGCACAGCAAAAGGAAACAAAAAGCCATAACAAAAGACATAGTCATCTATTTCCCTAAGCAATTTTGGAAAGTTATCTTGAACTTGTATCAGCATGGCCACAAAATCTGCTTTAATATGTTTATTGTGAGGAGGATGGGAAAAGCTGAAATGATAGTTCATTCATCTATCCAAAAAGGCCTGTAAGCTTCTAGCAGTGCACATGACTAGAATTTTGCAAGGCTGGTAGATGGTTTGCACAGAAAACTTCATAAGTATTTGAGTTTATTTGCACTAAAAATAGTGTTTTCAAGGAGCGTAGGAGTGCAGAAGCAGCGTAAAGCAACACAGTCTTGGACCAGAGGAGTGAACATGACAACCAGTTGCATTAATATCCAGCCTTGGCAACTAGTAGCTCACAAAATTACTTCCTGGGAGAACCAGGCCAAATGCCCAGATTTGGAGTAGTTTTATATTTGTAGCTTTCCTTCACCCATGCTCAATGATTACTTTCAGCCTGACCCATTTAACTCAGATGTGTTAAAACAGATCAGAGCATAAAAGACATAAATGAGATCTTGGTTAGGGGAGAACAGCCCCATGGGATTTGGTGTTTACAGCCTCTCAGCAATCTCCACTTGAGGTAGGTCTACCATTGAAAACTATTTGTTTGCCAGTCTGACAAAGTCTTCTTAAGCCCTGTCAATCAATCTAGGTTTCCTCTTCTGTCTGATGTGAAGTTCTGGTAGCTCTGAGTGTGTGCTGGATGGGAGAGGAGATGGGAAAAGCAGAAAAGCTGCTCTGTGGGGCTTTGTGCTACATTAAAGCAAAATAAGGTCTTTTAAGCAATGAGTAACTGCTTCAACATGGGCACCTTGAGTGAAAGAACTTGCATTTTGAATTACCTGATTTAAATTAGATCTCTTTGGAGCCGGACTGCATTCATTAATTTTGGAGAGGTAACATCTACTTGGAGGTTGTGCCCTGAGTCAGTTGGAGACAATGCGGAGTGTCCCAACAATTTTGATGAATCTGGCTCTGTGTAAACAATTTTGTCAATAACACACAGGAAAGAAACTAGCTCTCACTTGCTCTCTCATTTGAATTGACTTGCTAAAACTCAAAGAGGTGAGAAAATATGTCCCAGGTGTTTCAGTATCAGTGACTGAGCTTTGCATTCCTTAATCCAACCTTAGGAGTTTAAATCATGTGCAGGTTGAGATGGCTGTATCTGTATTAAGTTTTTTCTTACATATGGAAATAACTGTTTAACTGTAAGAACATATCAAAGCCATCTGACTGCTATTTTACTAATTACTTAAATGAGACTATTTCTGTATTAATATTTTCACTTTGTCATTCTTTCGAACAGAACCGTGTTTTAAAGGACATGAGATGTCATGTTTTCACTTGGGCATTAAGACAGCTTTTCATACAGATCATCAGTTCAATCCTGTGGTTACTGGTGCTCACATAAGGAGAGGCTGCCATGCTGAGCCCCGTTTCTCACTGACTGGCATTTAAAATTTTTAAACATCAAATATTTACTGATGTAACTTGGTTGCTGCCCAAACTGAATTTCAAAGGTCCTTATCCCGCAGTTTCTGTTTGTGCATGCCTTCCATTAAAGTCAGCTCCATCCATCTCTAATGAAAATTAACCTCCTTCTTTTTATGGCTATTTTTTAACCTTTCTGTCCTTTCCATTTTTTACCGTGATTTACAACAATATTGTGAGTATTATTAATCCAGATTGCAGTCAATGGGAGTTTGGCATGGTTTTACACTGCAGTACTGAATCTTGAATAGTTTTGGCTTCCAAGCTGAAAGAATTTGGCATGCAACTACTTGTCACTGCCCAGTGTTAACAAATACATGCAAAACACTCATCATGTTCATATGCACCCAGGCCAAAGAGAAAGAGATCTTTGAAATTGAGGAATGTATGAAAGCATAGTCCATAGAGGATACGTGGCTTAGTGAGGCTGAACAAGGTACTTTATGCTCAGAAATTCCTGAGTCCAGGCCTCAGCACTGACCCACTGATACTGTGCAGTGTTAATTGCCTGAGGGATTTATGAGAATGTATCTTCTATGTTAGGGTGGGATTTTGTGAGCTGTAAAATTAAAGAAAAGCCATTTGGGAGCTATGCATGTATGTTTAGGAAAATTATAGTTTTAACTCAAAGGTTGCAGTCAGTTTCAATTGCCAAAATCCCAGCTTTCCTCCAGCGGTTTGGAAAAAACTGACTTTTATGCTATTTAGCACCCAAGCCCAGAGAGAAGAGCTATATTGCTCTTTTAAAGCTATCATGGCATTGCACCTAGAGTACATTCAGCAGTCACTGCCCCAGCTTTTCTAGGTGCCATGAAGCCTACCTGTGCTATAAGCAGGTAACTTGAAGTGGATCAAAGAGACAAGCTGAAGAAAGATGAGCACCAAGTAATAGCTTCAGTTTCTGTAGATCATAAGCAACTGTTTTACAGACGCACAGTTCCTGATAGCCCACACCGAGATCTGCAACTGGGTAGATGTTGTCTTGGCAGCTGTGGGATAAAGCCCCTTGTTCAGTACCATAAGAAAGGTGGGATCCTGTTAAGAGGATGACATTTTTATTTAAAGGGATGTAGACTTGCTAGTCTAAGAAAAATAATAGAGATCTTCTGAAGCTGTACACATTCAGAAGTAATTTTTTTTTTTTTTTGCTAATGCACAATAATAATAATAATAACAATAAAAAGTACCAGGATAATTTCCTCATCCATTCCCTCCTCCCTTTTTTTCTCTCTTTATAAAAATGCTATCTAGTAGAGCAGCCAAGGTATTTTTCAGTCTGTTGCTCACAGTTTTTTTCATTACTTTTTCTGTTCTCACACTGCTTGCCCAATACAGCAGCTGTTAAATGGAGAACTCTCAGAACTGGAGAAGGCTATTGGTGTAGCATTTGATTACCAATATTTTTGCAGGAAATTGATACATTGACTATTTTTAACCTCAGGCAAAGGAAGGATCAAATCTAGTCCATATTCAATTACATACGGCAACTTTTTCTAATTTCAGATGCCTAATAGCCTCTGATATTTCACTGCTTTTTCCTTTATAATGTTGACTGTCACAGTCTTCAACCCTTTGTGATGTCATGGAATGTATTTTTTTTAACTGTATGATAGTACCATTAAGAAATATATTCAATGAGCTTTCATGTTGACCCTGGGAGCCTACAATGTTTTGCTTGTTGCTTCAGTAAGTGTGTGTTGGCGTAGCTCTGTTGACAACAGTGGAACAACTAAAGGTCTGACTTTTATGCATAACACACTATAATTCCCTATTCATAAGCTAAATTATTTTTTGTACAATTTATAACATTTTTTTCATTACTTATGCTAGTTACATCTTAGGGTAAATCAAATAGAATGAAATGAAAAATGAAATGAATAAATGAAAAAAAAGCTGGGTGATCTAAGCCTAAGGTCTCTTGCAGTGCTGTTTTCTCAAAGCCTGATGAAAATAACCAATATACTCACTATAGGAATAGGCAATTCTTTCTTTCTGTCTGTCTTTTTCCAGGGAACTGAGTACATGAATGTACCTTAAAGTTTTAATTTTCTGGGTAATTAGGAGAAATAGATTGTATAAGGTGGAAAAGAAAGTCAACAAACCAGGTGGTCCTGGATAGGTCATGCTAACAGTCAGGATGTCATTGTGCAGCCAGGAAATCCTTAAATCCGAAGCATCAATTTAGTCTCTGATTTAATCCTTAAACCAGAATCAAAAGTGCTTTTGATTCATACACCTGTAAGAATATTTAACTGGTAGAGTTAAATATTTAACTGGTAGAGGTAGAGAAGACAAGGCTTCAAAATCTCTGAATTTGACAAATGCTGTAATTTGTAAACAGAGATAAGTGAACTCCAAATTTAACTTAATACGGTAAATTATCCACTGCTTTGGATGAGAGGAAGATCAACACCCAACACAATGGGCTTGGAGCTCCTGAGTTTAGATCAGTGGCAGATCTGACCCCCAGATTTGTCCTTCTTCACACTGGAGAAAAATACATCTTGAACTAGAAGGTGCACACCCTCCTCCCTTGGTGGCCACCACTGTGTAGCTAAATATTTGCTTTTTAAATTCATGGGAGGAGAGGAGAAACAAGCTAATCTCATAAAGGTTCACCCCACCCTCTGCTTGGCTTCTCTTCCTTGGCAAGCCTTCCCAGCAGCAGCTGGCTGACTGTTTTTTGTCTGCAATTGTGTTCATGACATTTCCTGCAACTAGGTTTTCCTGAATGTTTCCAGCAGTCCTTTCAGTCCCCCACTCCCCTTTTTGGCCTTTTCACCCACTAACCATGGCCTTGTGCCTAGTTCCCAGCAGTGTAACCCCAACACACATCCATGCAGATCCTCTGTATGGTGTCAACACATACGATGAGTTTCTGTGGTTTGCTGGTAAATCTGACTAATTTACTAAGAGTCGGTGGTTAGACTAAGGGAATCTGAACAGCCATGATAGAAACAGGGACAGTCTTCCCTACAAGATACCTGCTGCATCAGACAGACACAGCTTGCGCTGTTTCTCAGTGACAAGAGGTTGTTTTCCTCTTTTAATGTAATTCTTTTTTGAAGAAGCTGCACGTACCCCTCTCCATGCAGAAGGACTGATATAAAGAACATAGATTAGGGAGAACCAATGCACAGATCCTGGATTACTTAGCGTGCTGGTACTTCCCCTTTCCACACTACTGAAAGCTGCATAAGCTGTCCTTTCATAGGCTTTTATAAACACTCAAGTGACTTAATCCTTTAGTGTAAAAGCCAACTTGCATATTAAGCTTTCTGTTATCAATGTCATTAAATCAATATCCTCAGTGCTGCAGGATCCAAGTCACATATAAGCTGTCACACACAATTTAACTTAAGAAATACAGTATTGAGGTACAGTCAGTTTATTTTTCATAGATTAGAAAGTATTTCAAAGCAGAGCTGTTGAAGATCAGAGAGGGTTTATTCCTTGTTGTAGCCAGTTTCTTATATGTTGGGAGGCTTCCTGTTCTAACGATGGTTTTGTTGTAGAACTTCAGTGAAGCCAAATCCATCTGTGATACTAATATTGGAGGGCTTGCATGACACTAGTTTGCAGCCTGTTCAAAACACAGTAAGGGAAGTAAAAACAAACGCTATTCAAAGTTTAGAGCAAAACTGGGAAAACTCACCAGCATCTTTTCGCTTCTCTGATTTCTCGCTCCCTCTGTCTCTGACGTTCACGTTCTCGCTGTTCTTTGATTTTATCAAATGATAAAATTTCTTGCTTTTCTTTGCTTTCTGATTTGCGATCCTGGCTTTTTATACTCCGAGTTAAATGGAAACAATATATTAGTTGAACACGGAGTGTTTTTTTGCTAAAATTCCTAGGCAAAAGGCCTGCTTTATGCCAACCTAAACAAAACAGCCTTCCATACCTTCCCAGAAGTAAATAATGTTGGAATATTTATCTATTCTATTTCCATGTGAGTACACACACAATTCTGGACAGCTCAGAGACTGTACGGCCTCACTTGGTGTAGTTCTTTGTCTAGTGAGTGACATCTGAGTTTAGAGTTACAGACAGAGAAAACCAATAATTTGTCCCTTGCCAGAGATACTTAATTGAGGTTAAAATATATATCTGGGATTTATTTGTAAAAAGATGCACAGCTGAAGTCCTATGTCTTCTTCCAACATGACCCTGTGGTTCCCTTTCCACTTAGTGTATTAAGAATCTAGATTTATCTAGAGATATCTTACAAATCAGAAATGACAGTTATTGTATGATCTTAGCTGTTATTACAGCAGATCTTTCTCTCTCTTTTTTTTAGCCACTGTTTGTCTGTCATAGGAGTGAAGTAATTTGTGATACAAACTGACTACAGATTTTTCAGTTGCTTACTTCAGGAAAGCTATAGACATGATGGACATAGCATTATACAGCGTCATGTGCAAACATTATGCTACATGCCCTTGCTCCTGGTAAAACAGAATGAACTCTGCCAACAGAACTCTAAATGAACTGAAGCTGCAGAAAGCAGTTTTCCAACCATGGGCTATGGCTCATTAGCCTTCTGCAGTTTCTGAACTGGTGCTGTTCAAGACTACTCTGAGCACCAAGAGGTGAGATTAAGAGAAGGAAGCAGTTTCTGAAAGATGTCCCATGTTTCATAGGTGGTTTGTGATTTAGAAGGTGTGCAGGACCCCTGCCGTTGTTAAGGGTGAGGCTCATGGTGGGGCATTTTCTGAAAGGAATGAGAAGTTCAGAATAGAAGGATCTAGCAGGGAACATACCAGTTTGATCCTGAAGCCTTGTACGGGGTCTTCACAGGGCAGCTAGCAATAGGGAAGGGTTTCACAGATGAGAAAGGACTCTTCTTTATTAATTAACATCATATACTTGGGTTTACTGCATCTCTCTCACCACAGCTGGAAAGAAAGGAGCATGAGCTAATTGAGGGTTATATCAGTGACATATTTCCTGGTGATGAGGGATGTGAATCTTGTCCCATTATCACTTCCCAGTGTGGCACACTTGTGAGAGTGTGAGGTTTTACCATTTGCTTTGCTTCCCTCGTGAAAAAAGGCTGCAGGACGTCACCAGAGTCAAAGGGGAAAATAGACACCCTTGGCAGATAAGTTGCAGTCTTTCCTCTGCACAAAGCTCTGGTTCTGTGAGTACCTGACCTGCGATCTCAGCTGTTTCTATATGAAGACTTATGGAAAACAGGGGGAGTCAAGGAACTAGAAATTTTATCCAGTGATGTTGCTTAAGCAGATAAGAAAATTCCATTTATGTCATCCAGAGATGTGAGTTAAGAAGAAGTAAATGACTTTATCTACAGCATAGCTACTTGAAGTGCGTGGAAATCCAGTATGAATGTGTAAATGTTCTGGGTAGGCAGAAGTGCTTTTTTATCACTAGTAAGGAGGGAACTGTGCTACCTTGTGCCTGACACTCGCTGGACTTGTGGGAGAGGAGAAGGAAAATTGCATCAGGGACTTCTTGTACTTGGTTGAGTTTCAGCGTGATGAGGCGGTAGGGTTTTTCTTCTTCTTCTCTAAAACATGGAAAGCAATACTTGGTTATCTTTCAACTTGACAACAGAATTGTGTTGCAATAACCCAAGGGCTGTTAATTCACCAGTGATTTGTTTATGTTGAAGACACCTATAATTAAAAAATTGGCTTAAGGTAGGGTCTAACACAGTGTGGGCTTTGGAGATTTATGTATTAGAAAGGGTTGAACAGATCCTGGAAATTCTCTAGTTTGCATATTTTGTCTATAACAAACTATTATTTCACTCCAACATAATTTCAATTATTTTGTCATGACACTGGTGTAACAGAGTGGAGAATGAGGTCTCAAAGGTTCCTGAACAGAGGAGATTGAGTTAGTGGTTAAATCTGTTTATGGAAGATAGAAATTATGTCATTATGATGCTAAGGTGTGTTAAAATAAAATCTTGGAATATGACATTGCTCTTTCAATTTGATTGTGTATTTTAAAATGATCACTATTGTGGAAATAAAATACCTGTGAGTTGGTCATTGTAATGCATATATTTCAGTGTTATTAATCCTAAAATGTGAGATTTTTATTACCCAATGAGAACAAAATCCAATGAAGCCGAATATATGCTGAAGAATAACACCCCAATCCTGCAAAAATTAACACATATATTTGTGCTTATATACCATAAATCACCTTGGTTTGCTATTTACTTAAATGAGATACAGATTTCTCATTCAGAGTGACATGAGTTTAATCCCAGTGTGTAAAATTAAGACTGAATACCAGCCTTTGCATGTTTGGAGTTTGTGTTAAAGCTACAAAAACTGACAAAAATTGTTTTCAATTATGGTGTGTTAAACTAGAATAAGTCTATTGAAGTTGTTATAGCAATGAGAATTTAAAGTAGTTGAATAGCAAAATTTAGTCCTTTTTAAACATTCCTTTAGGGTTTCTATTTTCTTTCTTGCAGACTTCCAGACAATACAGCCAAGCACTAAATAAGAGTAACAGAGTTTATCTTTACTGTGCATTTCTGGACTACAGGTATGTTACCTAATTTCAAATTCCTTAACTTGGTTTAATTAAAGTGCACTTAGTTTCTGCTGCTATATATCACCTGTATTCTTGTTCTCTTTCATTCATGGAAATAGTTAAAGAAATGGAGCCACTGGTTTACAAAAAATACAATGTGATAGTGACTTCTTACCATAAATAGGAGGCTCGTTATTCACAAACCCTATGTTAGGTAGGTAATTGAGAGACTGAAAAATCTTGGAATCAAAACTGCAGACTGATACAAATCGTGCTTATCTTAGTTTATGAGTATGTCCACTTGGGCAGATGCTTGGATGTTTTAAGATGGCAAACCTCCAGCACAGCCATTGTTTTCACTGGATCTGTGCCTGTGTCACAACATCATGTGAATTCAGTATTACAGAGCTGTGAATTTTGGCCGATGCATGGAATGGAGAAATATTATGCCCCTGAATGCAACTTAGAATAAAAGGGAAATAAATATCACCTTAAATTTCACTCAGAAAATAGAAGCTATGGAAAAGCAGTAGGTTTTTGTTTTGTTGGGGTTTTTTTTAGCTCTAAATATGTTTCATCTGGTTTTGATTTCCAAACATGCTGCTCGTACTGAATTAATTGAGAAAGAATACAAATAGTGAATTTTAAATTTCATGGGGATTAACAGTTTTTGAGCCGTAACGGTATAAGCCTAATTGATGTAGCAATGGCCCGCAATGCTGTAATCCCTCCTATCCAGCATGCACATGGGAAGGTCACTGTAATTGTTTTATTGAAGTTTTGTTTCAAGTGTGTTGATCTGTCCCAGCTGTTGGCAGTTACTTGTTGTTATGGTTACTCACAAATTATGATAAATTAGAAACAGATTTTACTGAAGCAAATTAATAGGGTTGGGGCATTATTCCCATACTGTTTTGCACTGGGGCCTGGGCCCTTGAGGCTTTGCCTCAGGATAGAAACTGAAATATGAAATCTGTCCTTCCAAATGAGTTTTATTTGTGTCAAGATGGTCTTATTCCCTAGTGCATGGTAGTTAAAGAATAAGCAATTGGTTTCTGACCTACGCCAGACTCTCTCTGAGAACTCAAGGAGGTCTCAAAGGACAGAAGAAGGGTGAGGTAATACCGATCTTTAAAATGAGCACCAAGAAAAGTACAGATCACAGTCTAGTTTTCAGGACTCAGAATAATATCAAAAGCAATAAATGGTTAAGAAGCAAGCAGTTTGGGTGGGTGACCTACAGTGCCTGAGCCCATGGAGCCCTCCAAGATGTGTTCCTGTGGTTTTTATGTCCTCACTCCACTGCAGGGCTGTGATAGCACAGGAGTTTCTGGGTTTCCCTAGCTCCAAGGAGAAACAGGCTCACGAGAATAATTTTCCTGCACAGCCCTGAGACCAGGCCACGCAGCCAGCCCAGCCATATCCTCTGCGCAGCACAAGCTGCTCTTGCTGCCCCTGAGGATGAAGTAACAAAAACCAATTGATGTGGATGGGTCACTAGAAATCATGTTCAATCAGTCTGAATTACTTTGACAAGATGAATGGGACAGTGGATAAAGGAGAGGCAGCAGATGTGATACGCTGACTTTTTTGACTTTTGCAAGATTATTGATTTATCTGATACTATAGTTCTCACAATATAGAAATTTGAGTCCAGGTGAAATGCCATAAATGGGCTGCAAAATACAGAGAAAAAATGTAGTTATTGTTCATTAGTTATAAACTGGGAAGAAATCTCTAGAGACATTCATGTAAGGGTCTGATCTGGACCCTGTTCCAGTCAACAGTTTCCTTAACTATTTTCATGATGGAATTCAGAAGACACCAGCAGTGTTTGTGGATGCTGTAGCCCAAGATGGCTTTCAGACCTTTTAATCTCCTGTATAGTACAATGCATGTTGAATTAACCTGCATAAGATGCATTTTGATAGAGATTATGTTCCATTTTTGTGTGCTTTGCAGCAATGGAACTGGTGTTTGGTCTAATGACGGTTGTGTGCGTGAGAGTGGGGACCTCAACTACTCAGTGTGTCTTTGTAACCACCTCACTAACTTCGCCATTCTGATGCAAGTGGTGCCTCTGAAGGTGAGATTAAGCAAAGGAATAAATCTGTCTGTTAAAAATGAAGCATAAAAACATCAGTTGCATCCTTACACCACGTCAGTAAGTGATTGGAACTAGGCTTATTTTTGACCAACTAGATTTATTCCACATCTTGCTTTCTGGGGTGAAGTTTTAATACTTCTTGACTGTATTTATTTTTTAAAACTTTTGGGAACTGAAATGAAGCATGATATGAAACACATCTGTAGGTGTGGATGGGAATTCTCTTTACTTTATTCTCACTCTTTTGGCATGGTTTCTTAAAGTGTTAGGCAGGAAAAGCACTAGAGAACATTGTGCAGATGACCCTGGCTGGCTTTTATGATTCATTTTCAAGACAGAGATGGCTGAGATGTGGCTGTTTAAGGGTTTTGGTAACTAGACTTGTCGAATATGAACAGCTGAGCTTGAACTCCATGTGAAGCAAACCCTGCTGCCAGCTGGCCCCTGTCGTTGTCTCTGCCAGCTTTCCAAGTGCTTCCCCGCTGATGTTTCTTCACCTTGTTGCCAAGCAGGGGCTTGTGTAGAAGGAATACAAGAAAGAAAACAATGCTTTAGATTTGAGATTGAACACCCTATGTATAGTTTTCTCTGTGCTCAGTTCCTTTGTCCAAAGAGTTATCAAGCAAGCCTCTTTTCAGCTGTTTACCAAGGACCTTATGCTTGCTATTCATGCTTGTCACTGGTTTCAGATGACGCTTTGATGTCAAACGTGTTGCTTTCCTCATTAAAAACATTATTCACTTCATGATACCTCATGATACCTTTAGATTTCCTTGGAGATGGAGCAGACTA
>NW_010339725.1:73437-79224 GCF_000700745.2 Antrostomus carolinensis | reverse complement strand
CTGCTGAAGGACTCCCTCTCCAAAACTCAGCACCAGACAAGGTCAGCCCCATCCTGGATCTTAGCAGATGAACAGACAGCATTGTTATGAGCATGAGAAATATGTTTTTACTGCTTTATTTGGGTGTGCTACTGCTAGGGAGGACCCAATGGAGATAGTGACGAAGCCCTGCTCCTGACAACCCTTGGTTAATAAATAATGAATATATAATATAAATAATTTACAAACTGTACATTTAAAGAAATGTGTACTAATAGTCTGTCAAATTGATACTCTCTGGCACATTCTCAGCTTTCTACAGACACCATCCTAATAGTATAAATTAACAGACTGAAGAAGAGCTTCAGTAGGATAGTGAGAGTCCTACTGTCACATTTATCACTGTGTGCTGCTAACAAGCATCGTGTCCTCTGTGGTACAGCTAGAGGGATTTTGTCAGCTCTGTTGGCATGGATGCTTTGACTATACGGCCATGTCTCAGGCTCTTGTTAATTGGTTTGAATGATGGGTTTGTTCTTCTTTAGTAGCTTTGCCAAGACAGCTACTTCTGCAGGATGGGCTGCATGTGCTCATGAGGGCAGCACAGAGGCTCCTGCAGATACAAAAGTCACCTCACAGCATAAAGGAACTCTAGTCAGGGTTATACCACTGAGCAGCACTGAAGTCTTTTCAAGGAATGAATCATCCCAGACTGCTGTTAGGAGTTACTGATTCAGTAACACTGTTAGCACAACTACTCACCTGGTAATCCTGGTTAGACAGAAGTCAGGGTCATGGCTTAGAACAAGATGATCTACTATCCAAAGAGCTTAATTAATACCCACAGCCCTCTGTATTACTCTAACCATTTGAAGATGGAAGGTATCTTGTTCAGGTCACCTAGTTTTTATCTAACCATTATTATCTTTATTACTTGTAAAGCACCTAATGACCCCAGCTGGTTTCCAAGTGTCATTTTTCTAGGAACTCTTCATACTGATAATAAAATGCAGCTTTGCCTGAAGAGCTTCCTATTTTGTGAGACATAAGTAGCATGGGAGAAATGTGCTATTATTTGCTCTGCTTTAAAGAGCAGTACACAGGGATTTAGCCAGGATTAAACAGGGCGTCCACCAATTAAATACCATTGAAATATTAGTTGATTCTCCACTGGGGAAGAATTCTGAAAGGTCTAACTTTCAAATAAACAGATTTCAGATTGTCATGTTTAATGGGATGGTACAATAAGTTTTAATATTATGCAATATTAGTAATTGGAGATGAAATGCATTTCATGTCCAAGTCTTTGGAATCAAGCTTTCCCAAAGAGATGTGAAATGCATAACTAGGAAAGGCTGGTCATGAATAGACTGTCCAGTTCCTCATAGATGTTTAATGGTTCCATTTTCAGTATTTTCTCCCTTCTTAACTTTTTGGTCTAATGCATTTTGATCTGCCAAAGTTTGTGCAGAATGTTTTTGCATTGCTTTCTCTTTTCCCTTTATGATAGTTTAGAAAACAAAATGAAAGCGCTGCTGAGATATTACATGGATGTGCGAGACACAGTCACTTTGATGCATAAAACCTTTCCCCATGTGACATAGTACTGTAAAAGCCAGTATAAAATAGTTTGGTATTTTTTAAAATGAAACGTAATTCCCATCATTTTATGTTGTATTTTGACCCCTTCCACCTAAAATCCAATTTATGAACAGAAAAAATAAGAGAATTTATGATTTTTTTTGCAGGAAAAGTGAAATGCTGAAAGGTGAGAGGAGTATTTCCAGTGTAGAGTCTGTATGTTCCTAGTTCAGATCCATAAGAATTCTAAATGCTTGTTGCAGATTTAAATGGGAGATTGTGCAGGCTAGGTAGAAAAAATGTATTAATTTCTAACACCCTCCCATCACCTGCACAAGCTTGATATTACAGCAAGGTGGCAATGAGAATGGGCCCATGTGGAGTCTCAGTTGATGTTGCCACTAACAAGCCAATGAAGGATGGCATCCCATCAATGTGCTTTAATTCCAGTTCCTCTCATTTGGCTGTTATGTAGTCCCTCTCTCAGAGTTCATCAGAACATCTCATCCCAAATCTCTGACCAGGACATACCATTTAAATTGAGTGTTTAGGATTATCTTGTGGTACTAATGTTTTTAACCAGTGAAAAAAGTTGGTATCTTCATTGTGTAATTGGCATGATGTTAAGATTCAGCCAAAGACAAGCTTCCTGGCTTTTGAGCTATACAAGCAGACTATGCTCAGTTACAAATTCCTAAAACATTTGCTAAGTATCTGCTTCACATGCTTAAGCAATAGAGCCTACTGAATCAACTAGACAATTGGAATCTTCTCCCAGGCGTCCTTGGAACCCTGTTAAGGAAATGTTAATATGCTGTGGATTTTAAACACGTATACATGTGTATTCACCATGTTCTGAAATTCATGAGCCAAGGTTCAAAGGGCCTGTATAAATCACCCATTAAAATACTAGATTGCCAATGGTCTAAAAAATTGTTGCAATGATGTTATATTCAATCTTAAACTTTTGTATATTTTATTTTTCTCTTCATAAACGAAGTTCACAGATAATATGAGACAAGAAAAAGAGGGTGGGAGTATGTGACTGCCCACATTTGTTCTGTTTATACAGCTATTATATATCTGTGGCCATATAAATAGAACTGGATGAAATTTTTCCACATGGACACTATTTTTGACAGAACATTTATTTTTTGTCTAGATTCTGTTCCTTACAAAAACGGGTCTCCTTTTCATGAAAAATTTAAATACACTATTGGAAATGGATTGCCCGAAAACGGGAAAGGTTTTCATCAAAAGCTGTATTTTAGTGCAAAAAAGTGACTTAATTCTTCAGGGGAATTCTACTTTTGGTGCTTTATATTTCCATTCTCCTATGCAAAGTATAATTTCCCTTTCTCTCCATTGTACTGATAAATGCAGCTCTCAGGGTAGCACAAACGGGCAGACATCCTCTTCAAGTGCACCATAACAGCCTGTGACCTAATGCACCAGTCAGCAGAACAGTAAAACCAGGTATGAATAGTTCTACCACCCCTTGCAGAAAGGCAGGCAGATGCACAGAAAACAACAAAAAAATAGAGGAGGATATAGATAATTCTGAAGAGTTGTATAACAAACCAGTACATATGCAGCAGCTTCAGTCCTAGAACATCCCTAGAGAGAACACTTTTGACCTGGAAATCCATGAACTCTTGACACCATTTCAGTGCAATAAGTGTTCCAACTCAGCTCCTCTTCATGAGATTGATTTTATTTTTGCTTTTTTTTAAAAAAGCTTTCCATTAATGAGACATTGCAGTTTTTCAAAGAGTTCACTGTTCACAACCAGAGAGTATGACATACTCTCTGAGTTCAGACAAAGCCAAGATGTCTCTAAGCAACAAATACTGGAAATAAGTAACCTTCCCCAGAAGTGACCTGCCACATAAATACTTATGGCGAGCATTTCTAATGACCAGAGAGCTGAGCTTGTATAACTATTTGTCAAGGATGGTGACCTTTTCTTCCAAGTTATGCTAAATTCGAGCAAGAATCTCTTTAACTCCTTCTCTTTGTTCTTTCACATGGTTAAGTTTATCTTTTCCACTTACAGAACAATAGCATGATCCAGACCTTGTCAGTTTTGATGCACTGTGAACCTGCCCCAGTGCCCCCCTTCCTGCCAGTACTGGCCCCACTCATTTTCACACCTTCACCAATATCCAGCAGATTTCTCTAGATATTTACAGTTTTTGAATTTCCTGTGGTCATAAGTGCCTTTATATTTTCTCAAGACTCTTTATCATTGCAATTTTATTATAAGGTACAGAACTGTGTTAATAATTTATGCACCTGGCTTGGGGAGGAATTACAAAGTCTCACATGGATTTAATTTTCTTTCAGTGAGATATTAACAGGAACAAGATTGTAAGATATCTTACGTCTGATAGTGCATTCTCTTGAATGCTTGAAGTATTGAAAGGTGAGGAATACTGAAAAATTGCTAGACATTTATGGAGCAGACTGTCAGGTGGGTCTAATTTCTAGGGATCGTACAAATGCAAGAAAGTTCTTAGGAATAAGCTGTGAGTTCTTGATTTTTCTTCTTGATCCTTTCTCAAAACAAGTTAGAGTAAGTCAGTCACTATTCCATTGTATGCCAGCTGGAAGTGATCTCCAGACACTGAAATCTGCAGAGATGAAAACACATTTTCATTCCAATATTTCAGAGAAAGAAATTGAAAGAGAGAGATCACACAGAAAAATTTTCATTTCTGGAATTTTAACTTAAATGTGACAAAATGAACCTCCACTCTGATATCTTTGTGCTACCCAGCAGTGTGTGAAGAACTTTGAATGCTGTGAATTAGCTAAAACTAAGCTCAGAATACAAGCGTAGTTGAACACTACTCCAGATTTTATGTTAGTTTCAGCAAGAGTGTGAACACACGAAAGTCACAGTGATTGTGGAAGAACAGTATGAACAATACTGCTGATTAGCTTGAGATACGTGTATGCAGTTTAGCTGCTTTCAGTAGGATTAACAGTTTTAACAAGTTTATTTCAGGAATGAAATAACCATCTTGGAAAAACTTACAACCATGTGGTACTCAGATGTCAGCCTGTCACTGACCTCTTAGCCTGCTGATGAATTGGCCCATGTGGAATTCCAAAATTATTTGTGTTTTTATCACTCTGCTGTAATGTCTGTATTAAGGCTGGCCCAAATTCACACTTGCTTGCTGAGATTCATTTATGATGTTGGTTTTAACTTGAGAAATGATAGCATTTATTTGGGGTTTTGAAGATTAGTGATCATCAACTGTTTTAAATGAATAAATAAGTTAATTGAAGGTAAAATGTGACTAAAGGTGAGCAGAGTGTTCCTGAAGGGACATGTTCAGCCCTTGACTGCTTTTGTGGAGTTGCATGGGTGTAATTAGAGGTCAGCATATGATCAGAATTTGAAAACTTGATTGAGAAGTCTTTTCGCAACTCTGATCAAGTTAGTGAGATTGAGAATTTTACAATTGCCTCTCCCCAACAAAATGTGTCAGTGGGACATTCAGAGTAGTTGTGCAGATATTAACTAATTTGTGTACCCCTCCTCTCGGAACCTCTGCTTGCTCTGATCAAGCTTCTCTTTCTGGTGGGAGAAACAGAGGTAGAGTAAAAAAGTCCCTCATAACAAATCATTGCTAAAACTGTACTGTCATGGGTTCGTGTCTGTCTTTTTCCTTCCTCGATCCACAGAACAGTTTTCCAGCTTTTGCTTATTCTGGTGCAGCCAGAACAAACTCATACCGCCAGCTGCCCTGCAATGTTATAGTTAGGAAGACAATGGTGCATTAATATAGCTGTGGTAAGAAAAATAAATAATCCATTTAGTTTGATGTGTTTACACTGGTTTATGTTTGCTTCTTCTGGAGAAAGTCCAAGTAGAGGGCACCCAGGGTGATATGCTCCCTGTAGTGGTTTTCTTGCAGTACTGTGGTATGACAGTCCTCCGTGCTGCTGCAGGCTTGAACTGGGACAGGAGCAGCAGAAGATGGGAGATGAGTTGTCCCCCCAGGTAGGCATCCTCTGCTGGCACAGAGCCTGGGGAGATCTCAAGCTGCAATGCCACCTCCTGCGCCCAGCACCCAGCAGTACCTCCTGTTGGAGGGGGAACGGCTGGTCGAGAGGTCCTGATCCTTGGGTGGGAGGGACAGATGAAATCGGGAGGAGAGACATGAGCAACACTCCTCTGGTGCAGTCAGGTGGAGGGATGTCACAAGGGGCTTC
>NW_010339725.1:49518-73425 GCF_000700745.2 Antrostomus carolinensis | reverse complement strand
CAACATGGAGTAAGCTGCATTTCAAAAGCACTCCAAAGAAAATTCAGACACTATTATTTTACTTTGGGCAGCTTTACTTCCTCTCATCAGTCAGTGAGGCCCTATGCTCCTGCCAGGAAACATGCCAGCCATCTGGCAGTTTTTATTTTTATAGTGATCCAAAAACTACAAAGCATGCCAGGCTATTTGTACCATCTGCCACATAAATGTCATTTCAGCAAAAGGATGGTGGACACCTGGGGACCCAGAGTTCAAAAATCCTTTTAAAGGGGAAATCATTGTCTCCCACAGCAAAATAGAGTTTGAGGGTTGGGTCCCCCCCCGCCAAGTGACCAATGCAAGACACGACTGTAATATTTATGGCTCCTAGACCATTCTCTTAATTTTTTTTTTCTCTTTCTGTCTTTTCCAACTGTGAGGGTATAAAAATGACTACTATAAAGTTCACAAGTGAATGGACATTTCCAGCAAAGTAATAGTGTCGTACAATCTGTGGTAGAAATTGTTCAGGTTTTTAAACACATTTTCTGCATTTCTAAAGCTAGAAATTACTTCATTTTTTATCCTGTTTGTAGCTCTTGTTCCATAATTCAAAAGGGAGGATAAATCAATATATTTCAACCTGCTCACCAATGAGCTGTAAAGCAGAAAGGTGTTTATAAAGGGGAAAATATTTAAAAATGTGTCATCTTGCAGCTAGAGCTATAGAGACAACCCATAGCATCTTTAGGGAGCCTAGGATTTTGAAAAGGCTTGGGGATTTGGCTGTGAGGTTCTATTTACAAAAGGAAAGACATCCTAAATTTCTTCTTTGGGGCAATATCTGTGTTTTTATTTTATTTTTCATTGTTATAGCTGAGTTTGACAGCAAGTTTAACAATGTATGGCTGACTGAGAACAAAGTGCATCTATTCAAGTTTATAAAGGCTGTTTTGCTAATGTCCTAATATTGTGAAATGCTTTAAAAATATAGGGGATAGGTGTATAATTTGTAAGTTTGGAGCATTGTTTTCCTAAATCTTATATTGCAGTTATTAATCAAACATTGCACTGAGGGCACATTAAAAAAGCAGTCTGAAATTATAACCTTTTCCCTTAAATTTTTAAGCCAGCTGAGACTCAGATTATATACTCTAATAGGACAATGAAATGGAAATAATGTGACATTCTCCGATTTCTGCTGTTTTGTGATTTTAATGTAATTACTTTTCTCAGCATGCTTTTCATTGCTGGGAACATAAAAAGAAGAATGCCTTAGTCCAGTAATTTTTCTTTTGTGTTGCATATTTAAAAATTGGATAGGCGTTGCAATTTTTTTGGTCCTTGTTTATTACCATTGACAGTTTATTTAACTGAAAAGATCTCTACAGACAGTTTAGACAGCCCTTACCCATCAGATGAACAAAGATAAATCAGCCTATGTGTTTATTCTAGCATTGCTTTGTAAACTTTCTTTGCTCTTTCTCACTCTCTCCACTTCTCTCTCCATTTTATTGCTGTGAATGTTGTCCCCATGGAGCAACACATCTCACTGATGTGTTCACAGTATGATTGTGCATCATATTTCTTTTGTTCTTACTATACTCATGCCCATCTTCTGAAAATTGAGCACTAATCTTGATTTTAAACTCAGAGTCATTGTTCAGTCTTTTGCTATTCCATTTCTATGCCAGTACAGTTCTCTTGATTTCGATGGGAGGAAGTAGGAGACTTTCTGATTCTGTCCTTAATTCCATAGAATTACATAGAAAAAGTTGTACTAACACTGCAGGATACTAAACCCCTCAAATTCCTTAGAGAATTGTTTGGCAGTTACTGAATTTCACTTAGCAGAGGAGAACAAAAAATGACTTTATTTTGGAAAAGCACAAGTGCTATAATGGTCAAAAGAACTTTTTTGTTTGAGGAGCAGGAAACAGGACTCTGTTTTAATCAGAATGCTTAACAAAATAACGTAGACTTCCTTTCTATGGTGAAAATGAAAGCACTGAGCCATTTGGCAGCTCGATCTTCTTGCTGACTAAAGGATTTCCCCATGCAGTATAAAAATGTCATGATACTGCACCTTTATCCATCACTCTTCTTTGTTGAATATCTTTAAATTTAATCATTCTGTACTCCTGAGTTCAGTCTGTCTTCTGTATTGGCCTTTTTATGCCCTTTCTCCCCAAAGCGTGGAGTAGGGGAAATTCAAGGCTGGGTACCTGGAGACTCTTGGCTGCAGTGCAGTCCACAGCTAGCCATAGTCCTGAATTGAAGTGGACATTTCTGAATCAAAGCCCAAGCCTGGAATAAGGGAGGTAGACATACTAATTTACACTGAGTTTTACTGGGAGCTGGGTATTTAATTATCCTCAAGTGCTCTGAAAAATCTCCGAGTCTGGCAAGAGACCATCATTTCTCTGCCTGCAACAGCCTGCTGGACCCACGCTGGGTTTTATTCTCCTCTTAGTCCTCTCTGATGGACTTTGGTTTGGCTGTTAAGTGGAGAACAGGATGAATCTGGTCTTGCTGGAACAGAAAGTAGAGAACAGATGGACAAGTCTTAGGTGTATAGGCAAAAGTAACTCCTTCAGTTTCACAGAGGTTAATTTGCCGTAAATAGACCATTTAACATTTCTTGAGACACACTGCAAGTCTTAGGCCTGAAATGCAGGCAGAAAAAACACTCCTTTGTGTTATACAAACAGAGATATGAGGAAGAACCTGCAAATATCTGCTTTTCTGATCCCAAAACTTTGTTTTAATTTGATACCACTTCCCAACTTGAGTCCTTCCTCCCTGCTATGCTTCCTTCAAGCTTCATTTGAACTAAAATCTTGCTGTGTGCGATTTGTAATGAGCAGATTACCTACTGTTTGATGACATCTTGCCCAGAACTACTTTAAAAGACTATGTGGGCTTTTAAAAATACTAATTTATACTTTGGCAGAGATATGTGGAAAATGCTAAATTTTTCATGTCACAGTGAAAAGTTCTAAACAAGCAGCCAGCCACCAGGCTGGGCTGGCTATAGGAAAATGTTCCTTTAATCCTGAAAAGCCCCCTTCATAGAGCTTTATTGCTGATCACCAGGAGTTGTGGAGTTAATAGAGAATGGGAATTCAAAAGCAGTTCTGCTGGAAATGGCTGATAAAGATGATTGCGCTGCAAAGTGTGACTCTCAGAGGCTTTTTTTTTCTCTAAACTTGTAGTACGTGGTACATTGTGACACGATAAAAGAAGTCTCTGAATTGTTAGACTGGTTTTCTGTGAGCCATTAGCTATGGCTCCACAAAAACCATTCTTGTGGTCTCAGTGAGTAGACTGAGCCTCCTGAACTAAATACAGATGTTAATTTGAAAAAAACCCCATAATATTATGCACCTAACAAAGTGCTTGGCATGCTGAAGGAAAACAGAGATTTGTAGTGTTGTTATTATTTAATATATAAATAAAGGCCTCACTGGACTGAAATTGAATTTCAGCAGCCTTTCTGGAGGTAATTAAAACCATTAGCTTCATCAGCCAAGGCCAGTGTTTTAATGTCTCTGAAATGCTCAGGCTGCCAAAATCAATCATTCATCCTTTTCTTAAATGGATTCAGATTGCATTTTAAAGGTGCAGCTTCAATAGTGTTTGTCTGAGCCTTAATTTTTCAGCCTTCCCTCCCCTTCCTTCCCTCCCCCCAAGAAATGTCTCATAAGATATTGTTTCAAGCCTTTGCAGAAGGGTTTGAGAGTGGATTTCATCCCAGGCTGACAGCTGATCATCTCATGGCAGATCTCAGTCGTTTCGATAAACAGGGTAAAAAACATACATCATTGTAAGTAACTCCATGGTAGGAATGCTTCCTTGAGATGGAAAGCTGACCAAAAGGGACACAAAAATATAACTTGCTCTTATGTTTGGATTTGGGCAAAATACAATTGTTGTGTCTTACGTTTTCACCGTAAACAAATAACTCTGGTTTCATAATATGTATATGCTGTATAAGCACATGCAAAAATTCATATTCTGTGTTCTACCAGTAAGTAACACTAAAATACAAATGATAGGCATGATATAGTCCTTAGATTGCAGGGCTCATTTTTTAAGGCTGTAAAACTTTTTTTGGTTCAAGAACTTGTCTTTTATTGGAAGAAGATGAATTGCTTTTCGAAAAGGAGATTTCAAAAGTATTTTAGACAATGAAATTACTGCTTTTGGTTGCTAAATTATGAAGTCGTAATTTGGTATATGGACAAACCTTGTTATAAATATTTGAACTCAGCCCTTTATCTGACGTGTTGCCTCTAAAGGCAGACACAGAGGGATATTTTGCAGTATGTAAAGAAGAAAATTTTAGATTGGTACTTCCCCAAAATGTCCCTTCCTCTGGAGAAAGCCAAAAGTATCCCCTTTGCAAAGCAGAAAATGTGCAGTCAACTCCCCGAGAGATGAATAATTAGAAAAAGGGACAAGAGTGCAAATTTTTATACAAAAGAAAGGAACACCTGGAAGGGGACACTGAACAGAGCACCCTGTACTGCCCAGACATGTCCTCTGATCTGACCAGTGCTGGTTTGTGTTTCTGTAGCCCGTTTAGCTTTTCGATGGGTGGTTGCACTGTGTTGTACACAGTTGCTCATTAATGTTACATAAATAAGTAGGTTTTCTGTTCTAGATATAGATCAAACAATTTTTCATGTGTAGCCTACTGAACAAGTCTTTCAGCCTCAACTGACCTTCTCCAGATACTCCAGAGATGAAAAGTACCACCTCATTATAATAATATATTTTCATCTTCCTGTGCAGTTATTTTTAAACAGACAAGGTAGATGTCCCTCATTTTCTTGTTATTGACAACATCATAAAGGAAAAATATCTATTTAGAGTCTGAACTAATATCTCTCCAAGATCATTTCTCTGGCCACCCAGTTGCCTGTGGGTTTCCAAAATAAAAATTTTAAGCAATGTACTAACTTATTTTATGAGTGACTATGAGGGTAAGACAATAGACTATAATATTGCAGATGGGTGTGACTACTGAAACCATCAGATCTTCGTGCTGTTAGTGACATTTGCAAAGTAAAGGATGTTATGGCCTAAGCTAAAAGGGTGGGACTTTTATACAGAGTATGAACATTTGATTTGACTGTTTGTCAAAGCTGAAACTAAGAAACATCTGTCTTTTAGTGTTCATGATGACTAACACTGAAGGCTGCATGAGCTCTTTTCCTAGCTTTTCAGCTTGCTGCAGAGTAAGAAAATGACTTTATAAACTCAAAGAAGCAAAACTTTTTAGAAGAAAAGAATAATTTAATGTAGATTGGGACAAGTATGAGAATTGGGCTCATGGGACTACTTCCCAGATTGCTCAATGTTTTATTTGGTACTTTTTAATGCTATTTTCTTTAGTAATAGCATTGCAGCCTGATTAGCATTTTTGTGCTGACTACAAGATCATCCCAAATTACTGTTTTACATTCCACGTCATGCACAAAGTCTGAAAATTTTCAAAAAGACAAGCTGAGGTAAGATGAAATCAGGTCGTATCAGAGCATTGGAATTTATAGGAAATTGCTTCTTAATTGATGATGCACAATGCTTTGACAATCCCCGTATTTCTAAAATACTGCATGCTTGTTATTCCTTACAGTGTGAACGTAGACACACAACATCCAGCTGTGCTGTAACAGCTGGGTTGTGAGAAGTTAGTAAAGACCTGATATTTTAAATACAGGTCCTCTTCTCTCCTGCACCATATATCTCTATTTAGAAATAAGCTTCCACACCCTGGAAATCATTCCAGGCCTTCTTTTCATGCTGTATCCTTCTCCCTGCAATTCATATCACCCACAGAAAGGAGCCCACTGTGAACAGGGACTGCTCTCTTGCACCCCTCCAGCCCAACAATTCAGTCTGAGAATAGATATCACAGGCTCCAGCTTTTCCTTAATAAACAAAAAATGGTTCAAAACTACCTACAGCCTTTCTGTCCCTCAGATTAGGCAAAATGAGAATATAAGCTACTGTGATGTTGCTTTTGAAATAGTTGTTACCAAACTGATGTGGGTGTTGATTTAAGAGCATCATTCTTAAAGCATCATCAGATTTTGGTTGCATTTACCACAGCAAGAGCAATTTCCAGTTCATAGATGTGAGGACCTATGTATGTTATTTTAGGTTTGAATTAATATTCTACATTTTGTTGATAAGATTTTTTTGTTTGTTTGTTTCTTTTTTGTTTCTAAATAATACAGGCTCCACTTGGGAGAACTTGATTCATGCCTTGTCTTGCCCTGCAGGGCTTTCTGGAGGAAGACTGAGCTAAAACCTGGAGAAAGGCTTCTTAGAGACATGTTAGTTATGATAGAAATTAGTTAGAAACATATATTTGTGTGATCATTATTTGCTCTTGGATGTACTATGGAAAAAAACAAAGGCTTTGATTTTTGCCCATTTCCACTAGATGGATCCCCTGTATTTTCTGTAGTTGCATGTGGCAGTAAGACATAACCTCTCCTCTGCAGATCTTATCCGCCTTTGCTAATGCAAACACTGTGATAGACCACTGTAAATCTAAATGAGCACTGAGCTGCTTTGACCTCTGCAGGGAACATTTTCTGGCTGCAGGTGTTGAGAGTGAAAGGAGTGAAAGAAAGCCTTGAACTGCTGAGAAATACTGATTTGAGAGTGACTTGAAGCTGGAAAATCCTCCTCTGCTCCCCTCCTCCCTCTGTAGAACTGCAAGCCACCTGTAGCAAGAGAAAGGGATTTGTATTGGAGCAATCAAGAAATAAGGTCCATGCATTTTGGACATGAATATCCCTGATGAGGAAATTACTTCTAAACTGCTCAATTTACCACACAAGTTATTCCTATTTCAGGAATAATCTGTGAAGACTGGCTATACATGGCTTCTCTGGGGGATGATAGGAGCTCTTTTGTAGAAATCTTATGGACCTTTTAAGCTGGTCCAGCACACAGAGCCCTTTTGTTTCTGTAATTGATACTGTGCAAGACAGGGAAAAGAAATGTGTCTTTGGCTGAAAGAGAAAAAATACTAAAGAGCTGCATCATATTTCCTAGGAACGGTAACACCATAGCAACAGTTGTCTTCCAATGCTGCTGCTGCATCACTTAATAGCTCTCAGATTGCTGCCCAAGCCACAGTCTCTTCTGCTGTAAAACTTACTGCACGTGAGCTGATACCATTGGCAGATAATGACAAGAAAAATGTACTCATACAACACATCATTTTTGTCTGTATTTTTTTTCTTATAACCTCATGGGATGTTATTTCTCTCCTTTAAAAAGGAAGTTTATTGGTAGAACTGGTTGGGTTTGATAATCTCAGATGAAATAGTTTGTTTAGGGGGGAATTTTTATTGTGTGCTGAGAAAAAAATCGAAAATCCCAAACTGTGAGAAAGGTTTATTTTTTTTATTAGGTAGAGTTACTGTAAAAAATTTGGAAAATATATTGCTCTTTTCAGTATTTTTCAGAATAAATAAATATTTTTAATGAGTTTTCAGCTAGGAATTTAATTTATAGTAAATAGACATTAAAATAAAAACAGTAATTCAAACATCAAAATGTAAAACTTTTTGATTGACTTTTTTTTTTCAAATGTTCAGTTTATGAAAATGTCCACTCTATCCAAATCCAAGTCAGGAAAAATGTTTGAAAATTCTTCTGAGATGAGAAATCTTTTTCCTGCCTAGCTCTGTTCTACTTATTATATATTAATACTGCCTGGCTCCCTTTGTTGGGTGTGGCTTTTTTGTCATTCTTTTATGAGAACTTGCATGGAAAATTAAAATATACTTTCTGATTAATTTAGGATAAATGGTCAAAACACACTCCTATTCCCCTACTGAATCTATCCAGGTTTTAACATAGATCTTAGTCTCGAGCACTATGGAGTTACAGATTAAATGTTCATGAAAATTGAATTACTCCTACAAAAGATGCCTGTAGGTAAAAACAGAGGCTGAGACAAGAGGCTTATGCTCCAGCTGCTCATGTTGGGTCTTTTCTGTGGTTTTCCATTCTGTAGATGCTTCTTCAACAAGAACTGAAAACACGATACATTAAACAAAACAAGTGGGTTATGAATGGCTCGTGATTTATGGGTTATCTTGGTTTGTCAGCTCTCTCTGCAGTGAAGCGCTTCTGGTATTTGCACAGTGATGTAAATTATTGCAGCATGAGAACATTAGCAAAGTGCCCTCCGAGCTGTGAAAGATCTCATTGCTGACATTGTTTGTGCAGCCCAATAAACCGCTCTAATCTCAGGCTTGACAATATCCCAGCATCAGAAAAACTAACTTATTCTGAGGAAATATGGATTTATGAAATAAGAGAGGGAACCAAAATGCCATGGGCATATGAGTGCCCTGACTGTGTGATCAGTTTTGGAGTTGGCTCTTCATTTCCCATGTTAGAAACAGCAGTGAATGATTGTGAACATCAGCTTATATATGGGTGGATGGAGGAAGAAACACCATGTACAGGGAGGCTGACCTGCTGTTCCATAGCATAATAAATCAATTAATAGTTTTTGTTTCATTTTTTTCTTTGTGTACAGCTAACAAGAGAACACCAGGTGGCCCTCTCCTCCATCACTTATATTGGCTGCGCTCTCTCCATCTTCTGCTTGACGATCACGCTGGTCACATTTGCTATATTGTCGTGAGTAATTTTAACTTAATACCTGCTGAGCAACTATAGTGCAGAAAGCCAAGCACTGCATTTCAGGCCACTGTTCAGGATCCCTTCAGGTTCTCAGGATAAAACAAAGGCTGTTAATTCTACAACCTTCCTTAATTAGATTCTGCACATGACTTTGTAACAGTTGGTTGGTTAGTTTTAAATTACTTTAATTTCCTGAAATGGAGTGGTCTTTATATAGAAAACTATTTCCAGCCTGTGAGGGATTTTTGGGGTTTTTTTTAAGCTCTCCATGTTTTGCTTTAGTTCAGGAATCTTGCAAGGAGGCTGTAGGAGGGCTTGGTCTGGAGCTCAAGGCAAGTACAACATGAGCAAGGATTGCAGGATCACCCCTTCTTCCGCCCCTGCGTACTTCTTTGAATTTCTTGGAGTGCACAATCCGTACTTCTTTCTGCTTTTCAACTGTCTTGTCTGTAAGGCAGTGTGTTTATAAAGCCAAGCTCAGAAAGGAAGGCTCAGTCAACATTGTCTCATTTCTATTTCATACAGCTTGTGCACAGTTACATCATATAACCCAAGTATCTTGCTGTTCTCTGTTAAGCTAGTTTTCTAATGTGTTGCTTTAGTAGGCTGAAGGACACTATAGGCAGTGTGAAATTCACTCCCTGGCCTATGTTTAAATCCTCTGGGTCTCTGCAACATCACGCCTGTAACACGGTAGCGCCTTTGAGGATTCTGCACTGCGAAGGTTTCTGCCATGGGACATTTAGAGTCTTTATGCCTGTTTATATTCCAGTGATAACTGAGACTGAGGCCCTGCTAGGCTTGATAGAAAGATTTCTGAAAAAGCTTTCATAGAGGTTTCTGTCTAAATGACAAATAGAAAACCTGACAAAGGGTGAAGTAACTTGTCTGAGGATGTGCAACAGACTGGGAGCACAGCAAGGAATGGGACTCTTGTCTCCTTTCACACACTAAACCATGTTCTTCCTACTCAAGTGTTCAATTTTTTATTTCTGTGCCTAGGTATGTCTTTTGGACATCCAGTTAAGAGGGCAGTTTCTAGGAAAAAGGACTTGCTGAAACCCAGTAAACTGACTGCAATGTTTGTTTGTTCCAAACCCCATATTATTTCCAAGTTTCAAGATCTGTGTTGGCCATACTTGGATTAAGTGTGTCACACATGGCAAAATCTACTCTAAGTCCAGCATCTGCCTATCTGGCATTGCATTTTTGGCATGTTTAGGCTAAGGCGAATGATCTGCTTCACTTTAGTCTGAGTGCAAGACTGGATCTCATACTGTTTAGAAAGGAAAAAGGAGCTAGTATTGCTGCAGCGTGGCTGAAACTCTTCAAGAAGCTGGAAGCAAACAGAAGACTTGGAAAGAGAGCTTGGACCCAGCTGACTGTCATAGGGTTAAGCACCCCACCTACATGCAGGATCATTCAAACTGCCAATTAAAAATACTATGATTGGGTTTTCACTGGAGAGCAGGGCCTCATTAAGCAGCTGAAGTGAAATTTTGCAATGCAGTGTTAGATGACCATGAGGTAAGCGGAGAGGAATCTGGCAAGTTCTTTGCTACTCCACGTACTGGCAATGATGGCCGCTTCCCAGGAGGGCAGTCCTGATTGCCTTCTGGGTAACGATGTTCCACTTTGCAACTACATGAAGTTCCTTATTAGAAAGTCATTGGCACCAGGCAGCTCAACCTGTCTCTTTGAATTACTTGTAGGACATCAATAATTCTTGTCTCCCTTCTAACGGAGCACTGGCTACAACAGTGCTGGAAGAGCAGGGCTGACAGCAAAGCCATCGTCTGCATTATCCAGTCTGTGTCACCCTGTTGCAGAGGGCACACACGATGTGTCACCAGCAGTTGCAAAAGTCATCACAATCCATTGTGATACAACAAAGATGGGAATGCGTACTGTTGTGTGGAGGAAGCACTGCCGTTCACGTAGCCAAATGGTCCAGCTCTCCTGAAATGATTAAAGCTGTCGGTGGGGGCTGTCAGGCAGTGTGGATTGAAATAGAAAAGCTATTATCACTAGTACTGTTCTTTTTTAAAACAGAAGAATAAAATTATGCAAAAAGCATGACATGTTCAGATAAATGTTTGTTTTCTACTTCTTATTTCTGGATGAGAACAGAAACACAAGGTCAGAAGATTCCCAGGAAATTCATGTTCTTGTCAGATTGCCAACTGTTTTTTGCAAAGCCAGAAGAGAGAGATTCAAATGATGTTGTAATCAAGGTCAGGTCTCTGTCAGGATAGGCACTGCCCATCCGTTTAAGGAGCTGTAGTTCCCTTGCTCAGAAGCTGGTAATAGTAAAGTAAAAATTGTAACCAGAGTCTTTTGACATTCACTGATTTCTAACACAGGCTAATACTAACAAGATAACCAGAAACTCTGTGGCACAGCATGGGCTAGACAGTGCACTGTGCCCTACGCTTTCTGGGAGGTGCAAATCTGATATTCTTGATGGCTCAGCATCATTCAGGATCAAGCCCTTTGTTAATGTTCTATCACAAGTCATTAGCAGAGCTAGTTAATGTGCAAATCAGTCTTTCTACTGCCTTCAGGATGGTAGCAGAATATGCAAGAAGCTACTCCATCCTGATGGAAGGAGTACTCAAAAGACATCATGAAAGCCCCACCAAAATAAGTGACCAAAAGCCAATCAAAATGCTCACTGATAAATCAGAAATACATTTGTGCTTCTTGGAATACTGTTTTATTAATGTATCTTTCTATCTTCTACCAGGTCTGTCAGCACCATCCGCAACCAGCGCTATCATATTCATGCCAATCTGTCCTTTGCTGTCTTGGTGGCTCAGATCCTGCTTCTCACCAGCTTTCAGTTCAGCCCTGGAACAGTAAGTGCTAGAAAGAGCAATTGTGTTTTTTGTGAGGCACCTGCATGGAATGAATGACACAAGCCACATGCAAGAAAGTGTCTTGCATGTGAGATCTCCTATTTTAACATGCCTTAGCCAAAAATTACGTCCTACAACACTGGATAAAGCCTTCTGTGCATCCAAATAGTGTTATCATAGTATCCAGCCATGTCTTGATGTTTGAAAAACTAAAGGAGATACGCACCTATCAGATGGAAAAATCACCATAGTAGTGGAGTGCATTTCAGCTGTGTGTTCGAATGACATGGCTGATTTCTGCCTGACACTGCTTCTGCTTTCTCTCATCCATTGTCTGTATTGAAAACTGTAGGAATATCTATACTGGATAAAATTGCATGAATTTTGTATTTAGATAAGGTATTTGTATTTCTGTTAGGGTTTTGTGTTGGGGGGGTTTTTTTTTGGGGGGGGGGGAGTAGTGGTGGGTTTTTTCAAATCGTCTATTTTCTGCTATGGTACAGTTTGCTTTTTTTTTCACATTAAAAAAATCATCTTATTCCTCTTGGAAGTTAATGAGTTTCCTGATGGAGCTGTGGCAATTTCTTCTGCTTTCTTGGAGAGCAAAACAGAAGGTCTTTGATTTTGCTCATAAAGTTTTATTTGTGTGGTAGAATATGCTGTTTTTCTGAAATTAGAAAGTTATAGCAACTATTGCTTTATTAGCCAGAAGTGGCAGAAAGCATCACCTCTAAGTATCGCTGTTTAAGAGTTTAATCCGACATCCTCAGTATCACAAAACACGTATATACTTCTCTGGGCATCTAAGGCAACCACTTAAGCAAATGACTAACACCTTCATATTGCTTACATGGTATTTAAGCTCTAGGCATGTGTAGGCTTTTCCTACCTGATCCCATAGATCAGAACTTGAAATTACAGATTGATTTTATGGATCTGCTACTACAGGTGGAAATTAATTATGCAGGGTGCCAGGGTCTAAACCATTGAAACAGACATCTGAAACAGCTCGGTTAGATTAAGATGAATATGCCAAGTTAACAGTATTACATACCAGTAAACCCAATTTGTTTCCACCGCTGTGTTTAAAAAATGCTGTTCAAAGTAACATTGGGTCTGTTGATGGAAAGTCCCACCTGCAAAAAGCAGAAAAAACCCCTTATTTTAAAATAATCTTCCAGTGTACTCTGGTTTTTTAATGGTCAAATCTTGGCTACTTTGGTAACCTGCTGTTGCTCTACATTAGTTTTGACAACCAGCAAGCAGTTTCTATTAATCTTTTATCCTTTTTATTCTCAGTACAAGTAAAAATAAGGTTTACACACTCTTTGTTTTGCCAATACAACAGCTACTTAAATTTATATTCAGCTTAAATGGATCCCTTGAACTTCTGTTAAGTTTATAAATAACAATAATGTTTGGCTATTATTACCTGAGGATCTAAAAGCACTTTGTAAAACTGAGTTCATACTTTTGCTGTTTAACATTCACGTAAGTCCTGAATGAGTAAAATAATGTACAAGGGAGAAAATGGTAGGGAATGGTTTAGAAGGAAAATAAAATGGAAACATTGAAGAGCAACAAAAGATATAACTTGAAAGTGAAGATAATGGAAACCAGGCATTATAATAATCCTCTCTAAGTATAGAGCTAAAATTCTGCTGAAAGGCCATAGGCTTGAGGGCAATAAAATGTTCACTCAGCACAACAGGGTGTTTTATCCTCACAGTTTTTTTCTTTTTTATCCATTTCAGATTTTCAGACAGTCCAACTGAGACACTTCAGATAATGTGTAAAAGTCTCTTTACACCTTATCAGGGCCAGCATCAACTCTAGTCTTTTAAGATACTATGAAATACTAGTTGAGTTTCCTATTTTAGTGGGATGTAGGTATAGCCCACGTTCTCCAGACTTGTCCCAGTGTCCACCTACATTTATAATGTGCCTTGTCCACACACAGGTATCTTGCTTGTTCAGTTAAGCAGAAGTAGCTAGGTTGTGAAACAGTCACGTAGACTTAAGTTTCAGTTAAATAGGTGAGTATTTTCATTTATCTTAAACCTATTAAAAACTTACTTTAGTTAAATTGAAGCAGTAGCACACAGAAAGCAACGCTTGTTTTATGCCACAGACTTTCTGAAGTGAAACACTTCACAGAAGCCATGGACATTTCAGCCCTATCTCCTCTGTAACAGCAGTAATTGTAGGGCACAATGCTGTGAAGATCTTAAACTTGAAAAGTATGATGTACATATTGTCTGCTACACTTTTATTTTTATTTTAACCTCTTGGGATCAGGAGTGTTGTGATTCATCCTTTTTTAAGTCTTACGTCCTTATCTTCTGCATGCTCTGTTCTCATTAGCTTTGACATCGGTTTTAATACCTTTAATTATTGCTTTAATTGACTGCAAAATGGTGGTTTATAAAAAGAGGGAGGTGTATTTACTCTGGAAGGTAAATTTCTAAATCTTCTGTTTTGTCCAAAGATGGATGTACCCTCCCTTGAGAGGACAAGTGGTACCAGTTCACCTGAAGAAATGAGTGCAATAGGGACTGGATCGTAGAAACAGGCCCTGAGCTGGCATCTCTTTCTTGCATGGCTGCCTTTAGACTCCATCCTTTTCCCATCTCCATCTCTAGGGATAGTTAGTTTTTGATTCCAGAAATAGCATACAGTATTCCTCTGGTACTTTCAGATGTATTATAATTTATACTAGAGCAATTATCCTTTTGTAGAGTAAGGGTAATTTTTAACCACAAAACCTTATTTCCATGAATAGGACTTTGAACTTTCTAATATATCCAAGATCATATTTTTATTTTATTTATTTTTAAATCTAGTCCTTGATAGTGAGTATCAATAGTGCTAAAACAGTAGTTCTAAATGATCATGGTATATTCCAGGAGGGCAATTATTCCTGAAACCAGGATATCTTTCTTCTAAAGAAAGCAAGTATCTTTGCACACTTTTTTTCTCCCAATACTGCCAAGTCCCTAAGATCTCTTTGCTACCCGCATGGCAGTCTAGTGACTTCCCTTAGACTTTCAGCAGTGGGTGGATTTGTTTCTTCAGAGAGGTTTGCTCTTAGTTAGTTACTCTCTGCTATAGACTAGAGAGTAGATTTATTTTATTTTTTTTTTTAACAGAATCCCAAACAGCAGTGTGCATTTAAAAATAATTAACCATCAATATTTCTTTGGGCTACTAAAGCCTTCCACAGACCTGAGCATGTTTATGGGAGAAAATGAAGTATTATTTAGACATAGGAAAATGAAAATTGAAGTATAGTGTGCTAGGCAGCACTGTGTTTTTCCATCACAAATAGAAAATTTAATGTGTCTACTATTCGCAGTTCTGCATCAGTGTATTGAGCTGTTTCTCACTCAGTACTCTGGCATGACATTGCTTAAAACACTTCCAAATAGAGAGATGAAATGAGCTACTTTTGTTTATGGTATATGTGTCTGCAGAAATCAAAGACTGTGTATCAAGGCAGCATATAGATTGCAAAGAAGGACATTTTCAGAGGATTCTGTATAATGCAGTAATTTGAAAACAGTATTATAAGTTGAATTTAGAAAACATATGCAGATTTACCTTTCTGTTTTAAGACTGTCCTCAGTAAACAAATTGCTATTATTTTCTGAGAAGCCTTACTGGGAGTCTGCTTTACTTTCTCAACAAGTATAACATGATAGGCCTTGCTGCTGGCTGCACTGATTTTTCTATTTCCACAGACTCACAAGTAGTCAAATGTAGGAGTAACAGTAATGAGATCTCTCTTCTTACTGGCATTCTACTAAAAGTGGTGTGCATCATAAGATACAGCAAGGAACACCTGCTTGTTTTTAATATGTAAACTCACAGCTTTTCAGTGCCTTTTTCAAGAAGGCACTTCTGTCATTTAAGAGTACCTCCAGAGTAATAATTAAGGTACAAGCACAGAATGAGTAGCAACTTTGCTATGGATTTTATGCAAAAATCTACAACTTAGTATTACACAAAATTATATATAGACCAGCCTCCTGCTACTTCACTATGTTTTATTTTTCTGCTGTTTTGTGATTCATATTGTTTGACTACTCAAAAATTGGAAAGTATCCATTTGACAGAACTAGCTTGTAAGTCAGCTTTATGTTGCATATATATTTTCATGGACTAATCTTCTGGTAGAAATCAAAAGGCATTAAAATTGATTTCATAGCCTTATGATAAAATTAACTGGAAAGGTTTTGACAGTTTTTGTCAATAAGCAAATCTCGTTTAGTTATATGTTACCAAACATTGCAAAATACTAAAACACTTAGAGATCTCAGTTACACAAATTAAAACCAAAGTTATTGCTTTTAAATACATGTAGTCACAGTGGATTTATATTAGAATGTCCTTGCACTAGCACAGAACCAGCTGAGTACAAGTAAGAAGGTGTGGGAAAGCTTCAGTTTTCATTATACTATCAAGCCCCAACATTCTAATTTTAATTCCTGTACAAAATCCCAAACCATCAATAAAAAGAATAAAATGCCAGCACAGGGCAGCTAAGCTAATGCAACAAAGGGAACTAATGATTAACATCTGAAGACTTCTGTGGTAGCAAACTGGTTCCTACTGGCAATGCTTCCTCAGCACACAGACTCCACCTGGCTGAATACCTTACTGTGACTTGTCCAGGTGAGGAAGGGAAGCCTTGAAGAAAAACAAAAAAGTCTTCCAATTTACATGGACTGCATGCAAACAACCCCTGTGAAATTCTGTAGATGTCACAGAAGGGATGTTACAACTACAGAGCAGAGTGACCATCATCAGTATGCTACAAGATGCGAAACTGAGATATAGCTGGGATTTGTTCCAAGAGCATGTTTAAAATGTTCCTTAACTGAAAGCAAATCAGACAAGGTTATCTTGTGGTAAGATCGTTGGCAGTCACATCTGTTCAATTACTGTATGAAGAGCAAAACGACTTGTGGTGAGACATCCTCGAAAAGCAATTAGTGGGAAAAGGAGAATGTGCTGTGCGAATGCATGAGGAGTGGGGAAGAAGAAAGGATTAGGTTTTCCTGTTTGTAAGATAGGCTGATAGGAGACTTGGAGAAAAATGTAAAGCTCTCTTTGAGGGACAACTTAAGGAAAAGCCAGGTCTTAAACTCAGACTGCTTGCTATAATTTTTTGAAATGTCTATATTATTGCTAATGGAGAGGTATATGAGACTTTTACAGAATTTCTAACCAGGACAGACAGGCACTGGAATACAATGTGATTTAATTATTAATTTGTTAATTTTTGTTCTTAATTTAGGTGCCTTGCAAGATCTTGGCCATTCTCCTTCATTTTTTCTTCCTGAGTGCTTTTGCATGGATGCTGGTGGAAGGATTTCATCTTTACAGTATGGTGATCAAAGTATTTGGGTCAGAAGAGAGCAAGCACTTATATTATTATGGAATTGGATGGGGTAAGCATTTAGTAGCTGGTTGCTTTAAGTCCTCTCACTGTAGGACAAGATTATATTCAGAAGCATATGTAAAATTTCATCTTTTGATCATAGTTTGCCTTACCGAGAGTATGTCTGTTGGATGAGAAAGTGCATAATTTTTATGACTGTAATCAGACTTCAAAACATATAGTCCCTCAACCTAATTCCACTGCAGTGGATTCTGTGATCTCACTAGGTCAGATCAGATCCTTACTCACCAAATCAATAGCAGGAGTGTGGGAGGGAGATCTCAATGCAATGGTATGTTCTTTTTTTGGTTCTAACTCACAACACTAGCTTATTTTATCTGTATTCTGCAATCCATACATAAAAAATAGGTGTAGTAGCACAGGAGCATCACAAGACTTCATTAGCTTATGTTTTGAGCCTTGAAATCCTTAGGTGAAAAAGACTAAGTGGAGTAATTAAACTTTTTCATGCCTATAAACCCAAAAGTAAGAGAACCTAGACAAGCTGAGGGTTGAAGACACTGGAGATTTGTAGACTCTTCTAGAGTGAGTGCTAAATGTAGAGAAAGCTGCTGATGTTAGAGAAGTTTCTTGTGGATATATTTAATTGAGACCTCATGGAATACAAATACCAGCAAATCAAACCAAAGAAAATGTTCTTGTAAGCCCTTGAGAACTCTTTCTCCTTCAGAAAGATTATGTAAAAAGCCAGAACAGTTAATAAAATAACAACTGGCATTTAATTCACTGGGGTATTTGCTTATAGCAGATGCTTTGATTAAGTCAATTTACAATCAATCATTATTTACCTTATGAAAATAAATTAATGATTTAAATGTGCCACAATGCACCTTTACCATTCTTTTCTGGCATTTTGTGTAAGGTTTATTTATTGTAAAATGGCAGTGGTCAACAAAGTGATTTAGAAGATACAAGGATAAACATGGCATCTGACTGCAATATGACTAGTAGTAAATGTTGCATTTTGCCTCATTTTATTGCAAGATGATTGCTACCACTCAATTAGTAGTAATTAGCACAATGAGTACATAGTGTATTGGTACATAACCCAATGCAATGTTAAATGTGGCTACTAGTCTCTTCAGTGATATTTTGAGTAATACTTTGGACAATAAACCCTCAGGCCCAACAGTAGGTATTTGTCAGCAAAATTGTACGTAGCAAAATACAGGAGGCACCAGCAGTAGAAGTTTCTACATCAGTTCTAGTAATGTTCTTCTTGGCAAGGATTGTGTAAGAAGCTCAGTGGCAAGCTCTGTTTCTTAAATGTAGTAAAGGTAGTGTTGGAAGCAGACAGTGGAAGACATAATCAGGTTTTGTCCTGAAATTATTTTGTTTGGCTTTTAAAATGAGGGTAAGTTTGCATTCAATGCAACTGTCAAAAGGAAGCCGAGCAACTGTCAAAAGGAAGTGAAAGAAGTTGAAGACAAGGATGTCTCATTTCATCTTAGACAAAACAGATAGTTCATTTCTTTGTTCTTTGCTTTTAATTGAAGTGTGAATGCATTTGATTTGTGCAAACTCATAGTTCCTGGAATGATGACAAACCCAGATCCTGAATTTCAAAACCCAGACCCATCATTTAATCAGAAACACTGGGCTAGGTACCTGTGTAGAAGTTTGAAAAGTCTATATTAATGACAAATGAAAACTTTAAGCAACTGAGGAAATAGGGACAAGGAACTCTGCACTGAGTATCACTGATCTAACAACTATTGAGATTTCTGAGAGATATTACTCCTGTAAAATGAATTCAACAGTAATCAGAGAGACAGGATACCAAATGTGCAGAGTTGATTGAAGTTCCTGTGTATTATCTTTAGCCTCAAGGGTGCTAAAATTATCTCAAAGAATGCAGTTGTCAGGAATTCAAAAGAAGGGCAATTTGAGGAAGGTGATAATATCCTACCTCTAAAACTACCTTGAGACTGATTGGGGGAAAAAAATACTTTGTTGCCTCAGTGATTCAGCATAACACACACAGATTATTGTAGTAAAACTTTTCCCACCCACCCATTTGTAGGACGCTGATGACAGAGTTTGTGATAGCAGAGATTTTGCTGTGGTACTTTGGCTTTCATGTTCTCCTATTTTGGATACTTTCCTTTGGACACTGCCTTAGAATAAAGATTTTGTTCTGAGTCTCTTTTTGACAAAAAAACCCTAAATTTATTTGCTGTTGCTTGATGTAGTCCCAGACTTCTACACAAGATACATTGTACCACAGCAGCAGAAAAAGAAAATAGTAGAAAATGAACTTCTACAAAACAAATGGGAGAATATACTTTCCCCCATCAAGCGAAGTAGATCTTTTCACTATTGGAAGGAAATATACTTTCATTTGTGTGTAATGCTTCATCTTTCTCAATAAATGACATACTTAGCCTTTTAGAATTAATGTCCTAAAATTGCTTTGAATTGTCTGCCACAGTTTCTATAGCCTGTTTTTTTTTTGCTATGTATAGAAGACACAGATGCTTTCAAAATACAGCATACAGATTTACAGGCATTTTCCATTTTATTTATCATTAGTGCCTCAGAAACATAAAGCAAATGGATCAGATGTGAAGTTTAATGCTGAAGAAGAGGATCTAGCTGACATTCAGTTTAGACTTCACCCTAGTGACTTGTATTTGGGCTGAATTCAGGGAGAATTTTGTCTGAGCAAGGATTGTGTTATTTGTCTTCCTGTGCCAGGTATTAACAGTTTATGCCTGCTCTGCAGGCTGTATTTTGATGCCAAGTTTGGGAGGTTGCTTTAAATTAGCTGACTTGGGGACCTGGAGAACTCAAGCTGCAGCAGCACACGGCTCTGTGTGGGTTGATTTACCCCATTTGAATGTGATGCTGTATTGCTCTAGGACTACAGAGACACAGATGACACCAGTGTCATAGATTAGCTGCCAGGAAGGTGTGCTCGAACATTTTCATCTGATGCTGTGCTCTGGAAAGCACGGTCTATTGCATCATAAATTTGGCAATTTGGAGTAGGGTTGGTGAGCATATTTGTAGCATCTGCTAACTGAGAAAACATTCAGATACAGTAAAAAACTGTAACCATAATTCTTTCATGGATGATAACCAGTGCCAGCACAACATTAACATTACCTATTATGGGTGTAGACTAAACTTCACAGCCCTTATGTAATTATTACTGACAAATGATTAAGCAAACACACTTACTTTTGTGTATAATATATAATCCACATGAATTCTTCAGTCTAGAGCAAATCTCATGATCCCCTTAGGTTAAATATGTTTTTTTTCAACCTTTATGGAATTTATTGAATTATTGTTTCTTAAAGGAAAAATACTCCAATTGCATTGTACCAAAATCTTGATTCTACATCCATTTCCATCTACCATTTAAATCTTGTTAATGCAAAGAAAGGGCAAACACTGCACTATAGGCTGCAGACCATTTCATTCTCACTGACTTAACAGCTCTTTTTATGCAGATGACTGCTCTATGTTTCATCTGCATAAGTTTTATTATCTTCCAAAGGAACTGTGTATTTAATTTTCTTCTTCACTGCCATGTAAAATTGATAAAGAGTCATGCTAAATCCTTTGAATATCCAGTGTCTGACTTGGCAAAAAAAAAAAAAGGCAGACTAGAAGTATAAAGGAGAGTTAGTTGGGCACAGGTATTTTTGCTTCCGTGACAAAGTCCCTGATGTAAGAAGACAACTTGCATCAGAAGACAAACACCACCAATCAATAATGTCTACTCAGTAACCGAAGATGTGATTGGGAATGTGTAGGCATACCTGTGGGACCTCTAGTTCAGATAGCTCACATAGGCATGGCAGACCGAGTTTCAGCAGATAGGCTTATGTCTGTGTTTAATTGCTCTGTTGAATACAATTATTTTTTATTTTGCTCAAATACGTGTAGCAATTTCCTTTCTTAAATAGGCAAATATGATGGTAAACTAAAATCTTGCCTTTGCTTAGGTCTTATACAAATATTACTTCAAACGAGTTATTCCTGATTTGGACAAGCATGGGAGAACAGAATCAACTTAATGGGATATTAAACTCCATCCTGTAGATTGGATTTAAAAGTCTAAGACCTAAACAATGTCTGTAGATGCTGTTTCTTAACTACTAAGTATCTTTCTTTTTTTATAAATACAAGGCACTTCTAGCCATAATCATTACAAAATGAAAATACTTCTTCCAAAAATTATAGTTCTGTTGTTACAAGATGGGCATGACAAATTGCTTGTCAGAGAATTTTGTAAAGCCTTATGCAGAAAACCTGAAGAATTAAAAAGAAAATTGAAACTTGTATAATGTATCACGTATAATACTCTGTCTGGGACCTGGTTATTAAATTCCATAAGATGATAAAAACCCAAACCTTCACATTTTATTAAATCATACAGGACTTAACAGACAATCATTTAATATTTAAAGGGATGAGATTTTACTATATTCAGTGGCAAGAAAAACTTTGCTTCCTCTCCAGCTCCTGGCCTGGAAAGCTGTGCTAAAGTGGCAGAAGAGGGTATCGCAGTGCTGAGGGCCAGAGACACGCAGCTCCCCTGACAGCACAACCATAATTGTCTGGTTTTGTTTAATTCCTGTGTAATCCTGTAAAACACTCCTCCACCTACCAGGATGCAACACACTGGAACTGTCAAAACCCATCTGGAGACTTAGTCTACTTTAAACACAGAAATCTTGTAGAGCTATTAAATATTTATGTTACAATAAGTCTTGGTTGGGTATCAGAGTGGGACCTGAATGTGCTTCTGTCTCTTCGTAACTGTCTCTTGCTTCTGTGTGTGATGCTCTAGATAACGAAATGTTTCCATTTCTGTCCTCTTGCCCACTAATCATGCACCCCTGTGAAAAACTCAACTTTGGTTTTGAGTTTATTTTGAATTCTTGAACAAGGTGCACTTACTTGGGGGAAAGTGGTTAAAATAAACTTGATATTGTTCCTCAGGATATCACTGCTTGAATAAGAAGAGACAGAAATTACAGAAACAAAAACCGGGCTGAAAAAGGACTATGATTCTCAGTGAAATTAGCACTAATTCAATTTAACTGCTAAACTAGTGCTTTATTGAAAAGTCATTTTGTTTGTCTGACATTAATTGATTAAAACATGTTGTATTATACAGCTGCAGAAGGGTTTCAAGTTAGACTTAATTCTAAAACTACTCTGAGCTGTTTTGTTGTCCATATGAAATTTAGCTGAACTTGCAGGATTTACTGGAAGATAAACTTTTCTCACTAATATTTCCACTGACTTTGCCTTTTTGCAGGCTGCCCACTGATGATTTGTGTAATTTCTACAACACTGTCCCTGGACAGCTATGGAGAAAGTGGCAAGTGAGTATGAAAATGACTTCACTCTAGGTGCAATAAGGATGAAAAATCTGATGGGGAGAAAAAAAAAATCATAGATCTGTTAACAGGGCTCTAGTTCTGCAAGATCCTGTTGAGAAGTAGGGGAGATAGCCTGAAAAAACCCCAGCTGCTGTACAGGCATATTCTTAGACCTGTAAGTCTCGGGTTTGCTCTTTACTGCTGAGATGATGCACAAAAAGGTCCTGAGATGTTTTGCCTACTTTTCCCTTTTGCTGCAGAGGCATAAAGCCTCCTACAGTGAGCTCCCTGCTTACCCCTCACTCAGAGTAAAGCACAGGCTGAAACATTTCTAACAAGGTGAGAATAATCTTTGATTAAAAACCTTTAATTTTCTGAAAAAAAAAGAGGTTAAATATCTGAAGATCTAGAATGGATATTGTTAAAAATTTTGAGAACTGATTTCCTTTCTAATTTGAAAAAAGAAAAAGAAAATTTATCTGAGAAAACACCATAGGATTCAATACCATAATGTAAGCAACAGATCTGGAGCAAGGGTTATTTTTTGTGTGTGGTGAACTAGCTCATATCGTCAGTGCTGTAGGAAAGGCGTGTGAAGCTGACAGCGTGTTTCCCAGCCTCTTCCTCACCCCCAGCCAGGCAAGGCAGGGACAGCTTCAATTTGTCTCTTGCTACGATGACAAGACTCACAGCACTGAAATGAGTGCCTGTGATACAGGATACAAGAACAACAAATAGCAAATAAAACCTTTCCTTTCTTCCCATCTTTCCGCCTCTAATGCTCTTGGAAGGCGTGCTGGGGCAGATAGCTGTCACTGACTCTCTGCAAGATACAAATCAAAATGAGATCCTGCCTTAGATTCCACGACTGCAGGGGGGAAAGGAGCTTCTTATTGATGCTCTATCATGTTTCTTGCTTTTAAAATTCATCAGTCTTTTTGCACTCTCTTTTAGTATCTTTTTAAAATTAAGAACATTATTAATTAAATGACTGTGTGTTTAATCTGAAATCATTCCAATTTTTCTCTGCAGCTGCTGGCTTTCACTAGAGAATGGAGCAGTCTGGGCTTTTGTGGCACCGGCATTGTTTGTAATTCTGGTAGGTAAACCCATGGCTGGTGCTGGTTTTTCTTGTATGTCTGTGTCAGGCACACAGCAGAACTAGCTGCAGGTCTGATGTTAGTCCTTGTGCCAGGCCAGTGAATGATTGAACGACAGAGATGAATGGTCCAGGATTATTTTGTTCCTCCTCTGATGTTTGTGTTATACACAATTGTTTATTAGTTTATAAATACTAATTTTCACACCATTCATTTCACTATTCCAAGACAAAAATACAATCTAAAATACTGGGAGAGCCATCTCCTGAAACAGCCCCGTTGGGTCATTACTAACTGCGTGGAATCGAGTAATCTCAGCAATTTTAATAATTCTCAGAAAGATCCCTCAAAAGAACAGTCTGTGGTTTGTGTTTCATATACACCAGTAAAATCTGAAAGGCTGTTTCCACCCCACTGGTACTGAAGCTTTTGCTTGTAGAGAACTCAATTTTCCCAGCAAAGCTGAGTGCCCTCAGTGAAGA